>NC_084657.1:2985934-3286869 GCF_019802595.1 Syngnathoides biaculeatus | reverse complement strand
CGAGCTGTAATCATTAAGGCCATTTTCTGCCAGCTTAAAGTTGCTCAAATGCCTGTATTGGAGGGAAAGTGTGAGAGGTTTTGTCACCGCTCGTTATCCACTGCATGATGTGTGACATTGGCCAGTGTAATACTGTAATGGCCCTAATTATCTAATCACACTAATATGTGGCTGCTGCTCCTGGACATGACAAGGGCAAAGTGAGTTAATAAACAGTGATTACTGTCATTTGATGGCAGCACACAGAGGTGGTGGAATGTTAGCCGCAAGGGGAAAACTCTTACCCCCCCCCCCCCCTCGTCCCTCCTCTTGGGTATTTTGTGCTTCACAGCTGAGGGAAGCACGGTAGTGGTGGTGAAAGGTCAGCTGGTGCTGGCACACGAGCGATGGATTGACAGGGAAAGAGGTATCAAAAAAAGAAGCAGAGAGAGAGAGAGAGAGAGAGAGAGAGAGAGCTGTCTTGTCCAGATCTTTCTTCTTTAAATTGGTTTGGATTGACAAACTGTCAGCTGACCCAGCTTGGACCCGGTGGAACAAAGTGTCGACCATGCAGGCACAGCTTCACTTCTCCAAACCATCTGCCTCCTCCTATCTCTCATCCATCCCACAAAAATTACACGATGATAATGGTCTTGTAAGAAGTACACTATATGAACACAAGTATTAAGGCACATTTCTAACTGAAATCATTGTCATTCAAGGGTGGCACGAAACCCTTAATTCGCTCCAAATCTTAAATTCAACAACCTGGACGATCTAGTGCTTCTTACTGCAGATCAAAGTCTTCAAATCACTTGATCGAGTCTAAAGCGTTCCTACTCGTATGATAGTCAATAATATTTAAGAGCCTAAATATAAAGTCTGTTCTTCAAATATTTTCAGTCAGAATAGTTAGTGAAATAATTTCAGCTAAGTTTTAATTATGTGATATCGTGTATTAATTGTTTATTATATGTATGCTGTGGATGATGAGTATATTGCATTCTGTGATATTTAAAATGAGGATTTGAGGTTTGCTACATAATTGATACGTTAAGGTTAGATGAAAAAATATGGACGGTTGGGCGAAATAGTTTTTTGAGCATCATCATCATTAACATCCATCAGCATCCACAATCCTCATCATTTTCTTTGTATTTTTGTTCATGGACCTGGATTTCCTGGGCCCCCTGTGATGTGGAAACAATTTTATTTACTTTATTTTTACAGTTTGAATTCAAATAAACAGTTTTCTTTAACCAAACCAACTGCGCCATGGATTACTTTTGTTTCCTCTTTTTTGGTGCAAGTAAAGAAGGAATGATGCGTCAAGATTAGCCCGTTTAGGAAATTACAATATATATACAATGATTATCAATCGATCAATGAAAGTAGCTGATTGGTGTCCATTTTTTTCCAACCCATTAACACATTACAACCTAAAACAATGATAATGACTTCAAACAACAAAAGAAAGTAAACGAAAAAATTTAGTCAAAAGTAGTAGTAGTAGAAAGTATTAAATGTTGGCCAAGGTAAACAAATACCACAGGACAAAGTATTATAAAACAGTCAAATGTTCTGCTTGTAATTCACATCTTTATTGGTGTAAGCATTAAGGGGCCAAAACTAAGTTGTTTCATTCATGATGTATTTTATTTAACCAGTTTAATCAGGAATTCCATTCTCCCAAATATCGGAACAGACATCAGCCATCCATACATGTCAGGTGCTGGTACGTATTATCGTCGCTAGTCCTCGATAGTGATCTTAACTGATGTTTTATGTCTCTTTTCCAATGCACAGTAAATTCTCTTCTTGACTAAGCTTTATTTGCGATCGATTGGGTGTGGTCAGTATTGCATCGTAACATAATACAGTGAGAAACTCCAACAAATAACACACTGACTGCATCAGTAGAAACGACACACGTGAGCAAACGCTATCCACGGGAAGAGAGTGAGGTTTGAGTTATTAATTTCTCAGCCTTGAGTAGTTTTTTTCAGAGCAGTGTATGTACAGCAAGACTCAGACCACTGCGAAATGATTATTTTAACACATACAAGAACTTTAGGAGACCCAGATTTATTTAAATAATAATCAATTTTATGATTGCCATCAGTGGCATCACAGCAGGCTTGTTTATGGCAGTGCTACGATGTTTTTGTTTGCTCATCCCTGAGGATTTCAAAATCGTTTACTATAGTCTAGATGCGCAATCGAATAAAAAGATGGTTTATGATACTTTCTACTGGGTTGTTTTTCAATCACAGACTTTTTTTTTCAAGAGAATCTCCCGTTATTTTGATGTTCACCATCACTTTTACTTTTATTGTCTGCTGGTCTTTACGGCCGAGCCAAGCAGGGACTTAGGTAGGATGCAGCAGAGAAACATGCTTTAACGTCTCTATTTGCACTGTTTGTGCCTCGGAGATGAATGTTTGTGTCTGAGTTTTTTTCGCGTTGATGTTTTATGCACCGTCTCGAGGCTATGAAGGTCTCATTTCACGGACCCCCAGAGACCACTTAACCTCACATTTCCTCCCCAGGGACCCCACTGAGAACCCCAGCAGTTGTTTGTGTGTGTGTGTGTGTGTGTGCGTGCTTTTTCTGGCGGAGAAGACTTTCTATACGGTAGTCGGGTGCTGTGATAACCTCCATTCATTATTCAGCCATGCTTGGGCTGCAACATAACCCCCGAAGCAGCACAGAAATAAAACAAGGTTAAGAATTGGCAAGGAATGTGTCTCAGCGGATCAAGTGGTGGGGATGGGTGGGGGGTTAGGTTTTGAAGACGGGGGGCCTTTATCTGCGCACCATATTTTATTAATTGCCCTGGTGCTTAGACTGGGAGGCTCTCCGCGATTATTAATGCATGTGCGGAATAACGTATTTACATGTTCTCGTGCATTATGCATCTGTGGGGAGGAGGCTCTGGTGTTGTGGAGGACCCTCTGCCCACTGGTCGTGTGTTTTCTTCTTATTTCTCGTGTTTATATCTGGATGTAAGATAATTTTAATTTAGACATGGGGCGCTTTCCACTACCTTTCACTACCTCCTGACAGGATGGCAAAGTCATATTAGACAGCAAATTATCTTACTGACAGACTGCTGAATATCTTTGGGGGTCTAGTTGAGACTGACAGGTATTTTGATGGGTCTGTAATAAGATCTAATTCCTGAGGAAGAAAGAACGTGTGACGTGAAGTATTAAATAGAACCATGTTTGAATCATCTTCTACTTTTAGCCCTTTTGAGTATCTTATCACTATTATTTATTATTTGTGCTTTTAATAGCCAGATTTTTTCAAGGATACTAAAATAAATGAGGTGTAGGACCGTATTACCATTTGTTCCACTTTTTGTCATCAGTGACAATGTTGCAGGTGGGAGGCGAGACACGGCAAACAATTGAACGGTTGACGGGGGAGGGTCAGATGATTCATGTGACAGGGTTATTGCAAGAGTATCAAAACACGCCAAACAAGTTCCCTTCCGCTCCTCGTAAACAGTCACAGGCAAAACAATAACAACAATGTTCAAAGTGTGTGGCAAGCCTTCCAGAAGAAAGCAGAAACGTTAATCACAATTAAAAAAAGATTGTGTTTTTGGTAAAACAATTGGGCACTTTTCCTTTTTTAAGGTTATGTCCCTGTTAACACAGCAAAAAGACTGAAATCGCTAGCTTGTACGGTTTGCCAGGGCAGTAATTGTCACTTTGTAGTGATTCAGTAAAGATGTGCGGCTCAACTGGCTGTCCAAAACTCACTTTTGAATACCTTCCATCAGCATACAATGTCCTGGCTTTACTATTTACATTTATGTTCACGTCTAAGTAGCAGCGTGCATTCGATCTTCAGAAACACAAGGCAGATAACGTTTGTTACATATCTCAAAAGGAATTAAAATGCAATCATGGCCTGACATGCTTTCCACACATTTTCTTAAACCCATGCATCAGTCCCAGGTTGCCAATGCCCTGATGGTTTGGAGAACTCCGATAGTAAATCTTGGCCTGCGGCTGATTTAAGCTGACATTTTGCCATCCTTTGGCCTGAAGTGTTGCTGATTGATCAAGTCAACGCTAAGCTCCCTGTTGGCCTGTTCATCTATTTGATCGATGGGTTAGGGAATCGGTCGTGGCTGGTGTTGTTCTATTTCCAACAAGAAGGCACCTCAATGCACCAGAGAGTTCCTAGATTAATTATGTTTACCTTTTTCTTTTAATCGTCCTGTTACAATACATCCAGACTCAGCAAATCTCTGTAATATTGACTGGCGAGCCACCCACCTCATGCTGGAAGTGAGCAATGTGTGACTGATTATTTTTGTTGATTGCAGAGTGTATATTCATACTGAATTAACTGTTTGTGTTGTTGGTCATTATGCTGCCTTCTCCCTTGTACCACAAACAACACCCATATAATTAGAATCGATTGAGTTACAACTTAATTAATCACACTGTTGAATCCATGATGCGTGCTGATGACTCTCACTGTAAGCGGTTTAAACACGAGTGTGTGTGTGTGTGTGTGTGTATAAATGTACATGTTTTTGTGTGTCTGTTAGGTCATTAGTGGCCAGAAAAATGGAAACCATTTTCATCAACCATGCATACAGAATGTATTAAATTGAATTTCCAGAGAACTATTATTGCATTCACTGGATTTAAAACGTAGCCTATACTGTATTGCCAAAAGTATTTGCTCACTTGCCTTGGCTCACATATTCTAAATCCATACGGTGTAATATGATGCTTGTCTATCTACACTTTACAGCTATAACAGTTTCAACTCTTGTGGGAAGGCTTTCAACAAGGTTTAGGAATGAGTTTATGAGAAATTTCCACCATTCTTTCAGGAGAATATTTGTGAGGTCACCCACTGATGTTGGAGGAGAAGGACTTACTCTCCACTCTAAATCAACACATTGGTGTTCTGGTTGAGTGCAGGACTCTGCAGGCCGGTCAAGTTCTTCCACACTGAATTCACTCATCTAGTTTTTTGTAGACATTCGTTTATGCACTGGTGGGCTGACATGGAACAGAAAGAGGTAACCCCAAAAGTCTTGGACTGACCAAAACCTTTTGTTATGCTGAAGTATTCAGAGAAACTGAATGCTCAGGTGACAATATTTTGGCCATTTCCAACATGATGGGAACCGTTTGGAAATGTCCCTTGCCTGTTCCAACATGGCTGTGCATCAGTACAAAAACCAAGGTTCATAAACACAAAAATGAGCCTGATGTAGATTAAATGGATTGGCCTCCACAATCCTGACCACAACTTTTGGATAGATTAGAGTGGAAATTGAGAGCAAGGCCTTCTTGTCCAACATTAGTACAAAACCTCACGCATGCACTTCTAAAAAAAAAAAAAAAAAAAAGTCATAATTTCCCATAAACTAAACACAAATAAAAATAGAATTTTCAACCTATATTTAACTGAACACACCACAAAGACAAGATATTTCATGTTCCAAATGACCATCCATTCAACTTCATTGGAATTGGGTTTGTACATAAATGAAACACATTTGTCAGCATTATGTTGATCAAGTTGTAATGACTAATTGTGTCATGCTCAAAACTTACCACTACCGCCAAGCTGAGAAGTGAGACACATTATTATGCTCCCGCTAGTTGTAGTGCAAAGTACAAAGCCCTTCTTTTTTTTTTTGCTCTGCAAAGTCCCTTGACACATACCTAAAATGTAAATAAAACATTGTGTAATGGTGCATGTTAATGGCACATTTCCTTTGATAGCTGCTCGGCTCTGCATATGGCAACGAAAAGCTTCTGTAAGGAGACAATCACAGGCACTGTTGTTCTCTTCAGGTGTTTTCATCCTGAAGAGTGTTGAAGTGTGTTGTTGTTTTTGCGTCTCTTTGCCTCTTTCCACAGCGTCGGAGAAAACAAAGGCATCGCTCGCTGGTGCGGGCTCTGATTCCAGTCATTAGCATGCACAAGCGCTCCTGGTGTTACAGGCCCATGGCACATATAGAAGCGCCGCTTGCCTGTTTTTAATAACCATGTAAAATCACTGCAATTACCAGCTGCAAGGAGATACGGAGAGAGTGCCATGAGCGTTTAAAAGGTCTGTTGTGTATTTTTAATCAGACTTATACGTAAATCCTCGACACAAGTTGGCCCCGGGCTACAATCTTTCACAAGTTGGCCTTGGGGTAAAATCTTTGCCCCTGGCATCGCCGCCAAACTATCCTCACTCAAAATTGTATTATTCCAACTCGTAAACTATTCGTTCTATTGGCAAAATCTGAGTGAACAATTCTGCTCTTACCATCCTTTTCCATGCTGAGATATGCTAACCTCCTGCTATCTTGCCACCGTAAAGGTTTCTGCGGCTTCTTCTTGGCCGATGAACGGCAGGATTGTGCCCACCGTCAACACTTTGCTTGGGTATTTAAATGAAACTGATCTCTTCTGCAAATTGTGGCATACAGCGAAGATGCATTTTTTGGGTGGGTGTAGTTAGCTAGTTAGCTGCATACTGATGCTAGTTGTAGTACTAGTGGTAGAAATGGGCCTCGTAATAACTAACTTGAAATTGTGCCAGATAACCATTGATGCGAAGAATGCCCTCAAGCTTTTGTACATAATAGGGGAGGGACGATTCATGACCCAGTAGGTCATATGGTGCCATTGAAGCCATGCTCCAAAATTTTGGAAGAGTGAAACGATGACCAACACTTTACACTAATGCTATGGGATCTCTTTTTATGACCAGCACAATCCAGGCACAGCTTATGGTGTAACTCTGTGAGGGGGTGAGCTAGAAAAGGTTGTCATAATTTTGCTGCCGTATTTTGCAAAGAAGATCTGTGGCGTTACGGTGGAGCATCTGGAACGCATTGGCCTCAAAGTTCTGAGGACCCGGGTTCAATCCCAGCCCTCCCTATGCAGAGTTTGCATGTTCTCCCCGTGCTTACTTGGATTTTCTCTGGGCACTCACAAAAACATGCAACATTAATTGGACACTCTAAATTACCCCTAGATGTGATTGTGACTGTGACTGTTTGTCTCTATGTGGCCTGTGATTGGCTGACAACCAGGTCAGGGTGTAACATGCCTCCTGCCCGTTGACAGCTGGCATAGGCTCCAGCACTCCCGCGACCCTTGTGAGGATTAACAGCTAAGAGGATGGATGTATGGCTGGATCTGTCTGCACTGGTGAGTGTGAACACAGCCGACTTTGGCATTCTGGGTTTGGCTTCTTTTTTTTCATTCCCTTTAAATGAAGCCGAATAACAATTGCACATGCCTGGAGAGAGTAATCTGTGCATGACTGGAGCTTTGTTGTCACTTGTCTGTAACTAAATACAGTATGAGCTGGTGATAACCACGAGTGACTTAAATACATCAGTGGAGCTCATTAATCTATCCCCACCCATGTAATGATTCAGAGGGTTCAATGTCCGCTGTTCACATATTTATGAATGAAATACGTCGGATTCAAATCACATGTCTGCGGAGCTTGCGTTTCTGGTTGAAAACAGGATCAAATTCACCTACACGGAGCTTTATTTTTGTGAGTTGTGGCTTCTTCCAACATTCCCTAAACATGTATGTTAGGTTAATTGAGGACTCAAAATTGTTCATCGTCATGAATATGAGCTACAATGTTTATCTATATGTACACTCTGATTGGCTGGTGATCGTTTCAGGTAGATTACGCTCCAGCAGACCTGAGAACTTAATGAATAACATGGTATAGAAAATACTTAGATGATGGGAAAGTGGTTCTGACAAGAGAAAGAGATATACAGGCGGCAAGGGTTCACAGCTGGGGTTTTCATGTTCTCCCCCTGCCTGTGTGGGCTTTCTCCAGGTGCGCCGGTTTCCTCCCACATCCCAAAAACATGCGTTGACTGGGGACTCTAAATTTCCCTTAGGTGTGAATGTGAGTGCGACTGTTGTCCTCACTCTGTCATCTGACACCTATGTGTCCTGCGATTGGCTGGAAACCAGTCAGTTCAGGGTGTACCCAGCATCCTGCCTGATGACAGCCGGGATAGGCTCCAGCACTCCCACGTCCCTCGTGAGGATAAGCGGGTTAGGACATGGATGGATATATCGTATACTGTATCGTTTAAATGTGATGATTTAATCACTGATGACTATAAAACAGTCCTTTTGCTCTCAAGTCGTCATCTGCACTCTCACCATCCTGATATTTTGTCATGTAGCACCACCCACAGGTCAAGGGGAAGGGTAACATGCTGGCATTGAAACTAGCCCGTCTGGGAAGGAAGACGTTTGTGTCTGACTAAAGTAGTGGCAGCAGCAGCCAAACCTGCAGCTGCGGGATGAAAAACTTGTCTGAAAGCCTGAAATAAACCAGAAAAAATTCAAGAAGTCACGAACAGAGGGAAAAGTGTCTGTCTCATTGGCGCTTCTTGTGGGACGGGGAAAGAAAGTGCAGCATACAAAAGAGAACCAAGCCCTCGTTCGGATTCAGTCTTTGTTCAGGCAGTGCTGAATTATTTACTCGTGTGTTTAAAAGATGTCTCACGGGAAATTGGGCATGAGCTCTTCAGTGTCTTTCTTTCAGGTTTATAAAGATATGTTTTACTTTTATAAAGTGTATGATGCATATACAGACAATTTTAAATGAAAGGTTTTCTTCCCAAAAATAAAGAGAGGGGTTGAAAAACAGACTCGTTTAGTAGGTCCTTTTAACTGAATTCTTTTTGTTGTGGTGTCTATCTTTGTCCTGACTTCTCACCCAAACCCCACTGCTTCCTATCATTAAAAATGATGCGAGGCAGTATCCAGCTGTACACGTCTGCGATGGTCTTATGTGTTATGGCATTCAAATTAAATGTAAAATACTCTGTGTTGTATGATTTCAACACTGCATTCATTAAAGGTGCTACATTATCCCTTTACAGGTAAATTTACCGTTTGTGGAGTCAAACGATAATGAAGTTTATTGAGTCTGCATTGAGAATGAAAACACTTAGAGGTCATGAATCACTGTACCACAATATACTTCAAAACCTTGGCTTAGTTTTATTTTGTACTCAGCACAGTTGTCATTATGTGGGAAGTTCTCCGTGTGCTGACTCATGCACATTTCACAAGGTTTGTCGGCGGCCTGGTTTTAGTGTTTTGTCTGTCTCAGTCAGGGATATATGAGTTCTGAGTACATGGGATACGAGTCTTCGAGGCAAAACGCAGATTTGCTATCAAGGTTGCACCAATGTTGTTAAGGAAACGGGTTAGTTTATGTTAAAGCAGCAAGGTCATGACATTATTTGAAAATTTAACCTGCATTCATCTGGCATCTCTTTGAAGCTTTTTTATTTAAGTCATACTTAATTTTTATTAACCACTGTGATGAACAAGATATTTTTACCGAAGTTATCACCATTTTAACACTTCATTAGCTATTTTTCTCCTTATTTTGGGCTGGATAATTAGAGGTGATGTGTGCTTCATGCTAGTATCAGAAAACCCCTTCCTTTTAGGTTTATGATGCCTGGATTTTGGGTTCATTATACAGCGCTTAGACGATCGGAAGACTACATAGTTCAAAGTCATTTGACACGAAAGCTGTCACAGTGGAACTAACTCACATTACTTCTCTCAGTATTCCTTTGATTAAGTATCAGTGCAGTTTTGCACCGCTTCTGTTAAAAAAAAAAAAAATCATCTCATACTGGCAATTTTGTTCTGGAAAATGCCCATAGATAAAAGTGATGAACCTCAGAATAACAAACCATTTTTCCTTAGCAGAGCTCAGACAGTCACAATCAAACCACAAGACTCTGGCAAGCCGTACATTTACATAGCGGCTTATTCAGTCGGATCATATTTCATGAATACATGAGCATTTTTTTTTCGATGAAAGTTTAAAGCCTGTAATATAAATGTGATCTGTCCTCACGGCAACTATTAATGACAACAGCAACATTGTATTATATAAATAACCAAGTTCATTGACCAATACTTTTTGTGCAGGTTAACTGTAAATGTAATTTTTCTTCCCCGGTTAAGTCTGGGGAAGAATCTTATCTACGATAAGGATAGAAACGGTTCAGTTCTCGTGATGATATCCTGAATAGCCCAGTGGGAGAGTGGGGAGTGAGGGTGCATGCAGCCGATCAGTGTTGCAGTGAAACAGCGGCCATGCTGTGAGAGAGATGGCTTTTCTCTGTGACGGTCCAACTGTGATCCATGGGTCTGTAAATGAAACAAAGGGAGGAGGAGATCTGGACTTTACATCTTTAAACCCCCAGTTGCCTTCCTTGGCATGTCTGCTGAAGTGGTGAGGCAGACGGTAGTAGGAAAAAAAAAAAAAAGCGTCAATGGATAAACAACAACGACTTGCTGATAATGCTTTTGAAAGCACACTGGCATTGCTTCCTGCTGTTTGTGAATTCATCAGACCCCACGCTGAGCCACTGGTGATTTGTAAATATAGGCACCTCATCCTATGTAGAGGTGTAAATGGTGGATGGTTGCAGACACACTATTTTCTCTGCCCTCTGTGGTCCTCGTGGGTGGGATCTGCCTGGTCCATCTTCCATTATTTTCCGCATTAGTTTTATTAAGTGCCCGCTTGCAATGCCAGTAGTCTTGTCATGTGTTCAATGCTGCTGCTGAATTGACCTTGCCTTTCTTGTGAGAAGGCTGTTTTGTGTATTAAGGTGAGCTGGCCTGTTATAAAGCCGGGGAGGGAGCAGAAGCCCTTGTCTCAGCCCATACCCTGACACCAGAATTTCACATTTATTACTGTGAAGGAGCGAACAGGCGTAACTTACACACCTTTATTAACGCTAACCAAATTGGATGTAATTGTATTATGAAATATAAATATATAGGAAGAAATGAGTATCATTTTCTTTATGGGCGTAGTTATTTACTTTCAGTTAGTCTGGCTGTGTACACATCAGAAGACACATTGGAGGCTCCTGCAGTAGGTGGAGCTCTTGTGTCGGATTTTGATATTGCGGCTCGGTTCGCTTGCTTATGAAGGACAATTGCCTCTGTGGGTGCTCTGTCCCACATCCTGCTGGCATTTTAAAATGCAAAAAGAGAAGAGCTTTACATGCCCTCAAATTGTTTTCAGCTATAATGTCGTAGTGTGTGTGATTTCTAGCTTTCCATGCTACAGTTTAAAAGGCTGAAGCCCGAGATGTTTTCCAGTGTGACGTTTTCCAGGCAGGACGGCAATATCCGTTATCGGTGAGTAGTGTGACATTTTAGTAGCCCGTCACTGTAATTTTCCAGTGAATTTGACAACGAAGCATAACCTGACATGCAAAAGGAGGACATGCAAAATTTTGTATTTCTTTCTTTGTGGCATTTACTAGCTTACAAGAAGACCCGCTTTGTTTGGGGGACACATTTGTCTAAGTGATTCTTCTCCACTAAATAGGGATGAGGATAGTAACCGGTTAGATAATTAGTTAATCTTTGAGAATTCTGATGATTGTCTAAAACCAATCGTTAGATTATTAATGGCATGAGGTAAGTCAGACAACAAACTGCACTGCTGGGTTGTAACCAGCAGAGGCACCATTGATTTAGTTCTATTTTGGAACAAGCACGATTATCTCAACTATGCTATTTGTTACTATAATACTGTCCCTGAAAGGAAATTACATTGACATTGCTGTGCAGCCTGAGTCGAGTGCATGTTTTATGCCTTGCTAAAGAGCGCATCAACTGTAATTGGTAATGTATAAATTTCAAACACGAATTAGTTAATTGATGTGACTCCAAGGTTGCTAACCCTACACGAAAAAGTGTTATTGATATATTTTGCTACGCTTCACAACTTGGTGAAAAACCTAAAAAACAAATTGAAGTGTACTTTACTGTACTGTACCAATTGTGGAAATATGGAATAATGTGTGTATGTGTACGTTTTATGTATTGGTACACGCGACTAATTTCTGTCTTTGTCCTCCAATCACCTTTGTGAACAAGAACAAACTGTCCCACCCCCACGTTAGGGCTGTCCTCCTCCTTCTTTCTGCCCCCCTCTTCTCCCCACCTTGCACCATCTCCACTCCGTAATCTACCGCAGGCCCTTCATCTCTCTGGCCTGTCAGCGTGCTTTTTCATTTGGCTTGTTGCTACAGGGGGCTTGGCGCTGGCAGATTACAACTCGGCAGCCAGTCATTTTCGATTTATCAGACCCCCCCCCCACACACCTCCCTTCCTGCCACCTCTTTTTTTCCATCTCTCTCTCTCTCTCTCTCTCTCTCTCTCTCTCTCTCTCTCTCTCTCTCTAAGCCAGCATCAGTGAAAAGACATAACCATTCTTCATCACCCCACTGCCACAAGTCCACCCTCTCTCCGATACTTGCCATATTCCATATCGTCCTTTTGACATCCAAATAGAAAAATCTGGACATAAAATATTATGGCAGTTGAAGCTTGTCACTGGTGATAACCTAGGAAAGTGCCAAGTATTGATCCTGAATCACTTGAGGCATTTAGTTGATTGCATTGACATAGCTTGTTCGGGGTCTTTAATATTATGGTTAGCGGCCTTGTCTTGGACCCTGGTGAAAGATCAAACTATAATCTATTTCAAGATGTGGTGCGCTAACTAAAACATGTTGCAACTACAAAATAACAAAATCCAAAATGTTGTGCACCTGATTTTTTTGGTTAAGGGTCCAGCATTACTCTCGCAGAATCTCCCAGACGAAACACAAAAAGAATAAGGGCATGGTAACGAGGAGTAATATTTTTGTCTTGCGAAATTCTCTGATGGCTCGTGAAAAACGCTACTACATAACAGAATAAGAGCACTAAGCCACCTACATACAACATGTAGTACTTGGCTCAGCTATAAATGGTCCCCCATCTGTTGTAATTTGCGACACACGAGACAGTTTTTTGTTCAGCGGTCGACTCAGTGCTGAATGTTGTGGGATCTTCCGTGGCCTGTAGGTTTCCTCAATAGCTTTCCTAAAAGCTTTATAATCTTAAATGACAGTACAAGAGCAATATAACGCTCATGACATTGGGCGGTTCATGTTCTCAATAAAAAAGGTGATCCTGCTATTTTTGATGACACAGATGTTTTATTTTTTTTCTAATCTGGAAGGCAGAGTACATTACAATTTTTTTTTTGTACTACAGTTCAATCAGTATGCGAACAGTAAAACGTGATACACGAACAGGGTCTTCAAGGAATCAAGGGAGAATCATAACAATGTGGACATCCAGTCAGTAAGTACACAATATTAACACATCTATTTAAATTTTCAAAGTTAATCATCGATCGAATAATCAGAGCTTGGTTAGAGGAAAAGCGCGTTATACTTTATGAGCTGCTTTCAAACTGTCAAGCACGATTACAGGGGTCCTTGGTTTATGTTGGAGTTACCTACTACAGCAGCAACGTAACCCAAATTATGTGGTTATCTATCACCAATGCAGTTGAAACGTCATCCATCACCCAACCATCTATGATCATCCATCTATCCATCCTCTATTCTATCACTTCTATTCTGCTTATCCTCACTATTACAAAAAAAAATGCTAGGACAGAAATAAATATCTAATGAAAAGCAGTCACTGCAGCATTCACGGTGTGTTTTTTCATTGTTGCACAAAGTACACAAAGTGGTTTATTGTACGATGTTCCTAACGACGAAATGACGTATGTCGGGACAATCGTAGAATCAGGACACCCTGTATATAAATACAGGCGATCCTCTGGAAAAATACACACTTGTGGACCTGGGGGAAATTTTCAAAGCTGGGTTCCCATATTACCAGCTGTTTTAAAACATTTTTGCTGAAGTTTCAATGCCCGCAAAATTATGTGTTCTGTGACTGTGTAAGCAGCCAACCTGCTAAAAGAAAGAGCAGTCTTCTTTTGTCATTACAAAATTTGTTTCTACATTTTTCTGTTCTTTTGTAATTATCAAAGAACAAGAACACCAGTTTCTCACCAAATGAAAGAGAAAATGGTCTTTAGTACAATAGGTTTTTTTTTTCATGGCTATGCATCACACAACATCATTTTTCCATTCTTGTGCTTTTGTGTCCAACTGTATTAGAGGAATGACTGGAAATGATATTTCTCTGTGCAAATCTGACCCCTTGCTACCAACCAGAGCAACGCAAGTACTGTGTGCTACATTTTTATGACGCATCATTTCAGTCTTACTATAAGGTTAATGGACAATGATCTTTCATCATCTTGGCTTTATCTACCACCTTACATCTGTATCCAACAGAGTGTTTGTGAGTGTTTCGTGTGAATAACCTCTCATGATGATCATTTCACCTGCAATTATGTCGTTTCACTGATTTTGTTATCACCAGTTGCTGGTTGGTTAAGAGCTGCCAGACCAGATGTTTGCTTGCATAATCCTAACAATCCAGACTCTGCATATTTTATTATTGTAGTTTTATAACTTGATAACAGCAGATGGGAATGTTGAGAAGGCAGTTAGATGAGGACATTTACTGCAGAGATTACTAATGATAGAGCCGGCCTTGGGCACGCACTCAGGTCAGCCGAATAGGAAATGTATATTTTGCCGTTATTTTTACAGCCTCTCTAATCCCCTGAATAGTAGTACAGATGTAGCCAAATGGAGCTAAGGTGAGATAGTATCGTTCATTTTTGTTTATGCCAGTACTCGAGGCACATCACTGAGCATCTGTCCACAATATCCATCTGCTGACAACCAATCAGCAGATGCCCTCCTGACATTCACGTACCATGCTTTTTATTTAGTAGTCAAAATTCTCTGCATGAACATGAGGATTTCATCAGCGGTCAGATTTAAATCTTGTCATACATGACTCAGTTATCAGAGTCAATGTTGTATTACCTCAACCAATTTGCGTCGTGTTTTTTACGATCTTACAGAGTCATTATAAACCAATTGAATTTCTTTGCTTTCTCAACTGAATGGAGGTGGTGATGATTTTGCTGACATGTGGCTAAATTGTCTCAGACATAATCCAGATAATGCATATTCTGCCATTGTTGCATTTTCCTGCTTTCAACAGAGCCCTTATTACAGGGTTAGTATCTTACTGCTATTTATATAACATGAACCATATGTATTTTTTTTTTCTAAACTAGAAGCTTTGTCTATCGTATTACTACCACACATGAGCTGTGCACAAGGCTTGACCCAGTGTTAAGTGTCTGTGCTAAATTTCATTGCATTCATCTACTGGAAGTCCTGCCAATATACTGGCAGCGAGTTCCTGGAGGAAAATAAATGGCAATAAAACAGAGAAATGATAGCCCCTGAAAGACGTTAGAAGAGGTCTTTTTCTCTCTTGTCTTTTTTTCCATACCACTTTTTATTGTGGCCGCCCATACTGTGGAAGCATTTTTTTTGTTTGTTTTTTTCTTCTTTTTCCCCCTCTGGCACACTAGTTGTGGCTATAGTTGGATGGGTCTCTGAAAGCCAATATTGAAGTAATAACTTTGTAGCACAGATTGAAGAGCTGGGGAGCCATGCAATTAATTGCGCACACATTTTTTTGATGAGTAGTTTTGTGATGATGAGCATTCATCTGGTCTCATAGCCATCCTCCCCCTCCCTTTTAAGGGATTTGGAGGTGCATAAAGTGAGCAGGGGGTTATTTTACTGTCATGCTTGGCCTCTATAACAAGATGTTCAGAAATGATCTGAGAGTGCAGGTCTCCTGCTGCCCTCCTCTCCGCACTAACTTTTCCCCACTAGCGGCTTTCATTATTAAATCTGGGAATTGTCCACATAACTCTGCACCAGACTACAGCATTATATGACCATTTGTGATAGAGGAGTGGGGTGCATGTGAAGCAGGCCAGAGGATGGATGTTAAAAGCATATTGATTTTTCCGTAATGTCGTCATAAATCAAGGATTTATGGCAATAGATAAATGCAGCCACAAACTTCAGTAGCCTCGAGCTTGCGGTGGAGGAAATGGAGTCCTTAGTATGACTGATGAGATCAAGACAGTGTTCTCAGCCATGCATTCCCCCCCATCCTCTTGTTCTGCCCCCCAAGCCTCCATTTGCCACTCTGCTCAGGATGCTTTTACCCTGCGGCTACTGTGACTAGTCCACAGTGGCTCATATCCTTGCTATGGCTTCACATTCCAGCACAGAAGCTACAAAAGCCACCTCTGTGGCCTTACTGATCTATCCCCTGCTTTGAAAATGATGTCTGACAAGGTCTCCAGAGATTCCTTCTACACAATGATGTTAGAAGAGAGGAAATAGCGCTTTTCCATGGTTATGAACCACTTTTATCCAGATATGAATGACATCTTAACCACAAATAAACATGCTTGGAATGAATGTCTGATATGTCGGTTGAGTTCAATTCCAATTCTTCCCCTTGGTCGTCATTTCACCCTTTAGCCCTTGGTTTTGAACGTTAATGAGGACAAATGGGTGCCCCGATGCTCTGTAAGGGTTAGGGGAAGGCCTCTAATGTAAGGGTTTTACAGCCCTTGAAACGAAGACTAACAGAGACCTCACTTGATACCATGAAGACTGAGATTCCGCCTGAGCTGATTGACAAAAAGGTATGGAAAACGTTAAATTTTCTCACAAGACAGTGGAATGGACAAAGAAAGATTTTTACGCAAAGTAGGTAATTAAGCATATTTATTGATTTTGTCTTCATAATTTTTTTTAAAAATCAAATATCCAAACATTTCCTCCAAATGGAAATATTAGCCAAGTTTTGACTTGTTGATAAATAGTTCAACATAACAATCTTGCTAATAGCTATACGGATGTCAGACTATGGTGACAAATTCACAACTGGACTTCCCTCCAATGCACTTCATTTCATGAATGATTGACAGAATAATAAGACAGCTATCTTTACATTCAGAACCAATGTGAGCAAATGTATCCTCGCTAGTCATTTCACTTTTGAGTACAGTTCTGTAGTGTTTGGTTTCCAGGCATCTTAACTGCATAGTCACACACATTAATCCAGATTTCCTCCTCTATTCCAAAAACATGCATTAATTGGGGACTCTAATTTGCCACTAGGTCTGATTGTGAGTGTGAGTGCGACTGTTGTCTGTCTCCATGTGCCCTTGCAGTGGCTGGCAACCAGTTCAGGGTGTACGCCTCCTGCCCCTTGACAGCTGGGATAGGCTTCAGCACCCCCGCAACCCTCATGAAGAATAAGCGGCTAAGAAAATGGATGGATGGCATATTGGAGTAGAAAAAAAATGTCACATCTGCCTATGACACAGCCAGCAAATGATGAGGGGTGGTAATATAGCAGTGTCGAGTGGCATCCCAGTTGGTGGATTTTTTTTTCCCCCCAACCTTTCATCCACACCCTCCAAACAGAAAACAGGAGGGGAAAAGTAGAGAAAAGGCTAAGGGGACGAAATGGGATGGAGCCTTAGTCGTCTTGATTAACTAACAGTGATATTAAGGAGTATCTTCACACTGGATGCTTGCGACCTTTTTTGCCCCCACACAGAGCTAACAATAAACAAATCTGGGGCAATGGAAGCAAAGGGCTGATGCTTAGTGACAGGATGCGACGGTGTGTGGCACAAGGACTTATGGGTGACGCGAGGGCCAGGCGGGACTGCTGTCTGTGTCAGTTAGAGCAGCTGGACCTCGGAGCACAGCAACGGGTCAGCGTCCGGCCATGCTGGTGGGCTTTCCACACAGCCGCTGTCTGAAAGATGTCGTAGCTCCTCTCGTCAGCCCTCTTACAGGCCCTGACGAACCCTAAGGTCCCCTTTTCACTTCCCAGTCTTATCCGATAAAGCTTGCTGATTGTTAAACCAGACCAGCACTTTCCAACTGTTTATGTCAAGCAACTCAAGGTGATTTTCTATATGAACTGTGCGGTTGATTTACATTAAGACTTTAAGGGGTGTAATTAGCTAAGTTTGTTTTGTAATGTATGGCAATTGGGCTCCCAAAGGCTACATGTAAGATCCCACGTCAACTAGAATTCCTCAAGTTGTTCATTTTAACTGCAGAGTTGCAAGCCTTGTGAGCAGTTTAATAACCATAGTATATAGACCTCTGAAGGCAGCATAAAAGGAGATATTCAAAGTGTAGTCAGTGGAAACCAATGAGTCCGACTATGCCCCAGGAAATAGACAATTTATTATCAACGATGCTTCCCAGTGAGTGGTTATCTATAAAACTTTCATGGTTCTCCCTCAGTGGCAAGCAGCCATAAAATTTCCCAAATGAGGGACTTGTTAATTTACTTGTTAAAGCAAATTAAAAATTCATAAGTGCTTTTAGGTAAATGAGATCCTCTTTCATTGCTGCGCTAGTGGAATTCTCACTGCCAGATCCTGCGAGTACAGGTTAGCTGTTCTGAGAGACGCACAAGAACAATAAAAGATGTTAAACTGTTCTGGATTTTATTACTGCCGAGATCTGAAGCTGCCGCTGTGCGTAACTAAGGGAAGCCAGAAGTTGAAGGCAAAAGAATCCCACAGACGCTCGAATTGAGAAGGCTGCCCTCTAAACTCCCTGCCTTCTTTTTTGTCTCATGAGGAGTATGAGGTTGTTGGCTTGCTAGGTTGGATGCGTATGACTCAGTCTAAAATGTTTTTTAATAAGAAATGTTTGTAGGGCCTATTTTAGTGCTTGATTGTATCAACTGTAACCTCACATTATTTGAGAAAAACCCACTGTTTTAGTCAAATTTCACAATGGTCATGATGAGATGTCTTTCAGTAAGTGAATAATTTGCTCGACACTGCACTCTAATAATGAGAGGAAAGTGCAGGTTTATGTTTGCATATATGAACGTTAATACATTCCACATATATGTTGCCCCTTTTTGTCCATAGTATATTTGTGTTGGAACAAGGCAGCCCTATGGGAGACACATGCCAGTGCAAACTGTAGGACAAACTTTGCCGAACAAGTATGAGCGCTCATCTAAATAATTCCATTCTGGATTGGCCATGGCCCAGGTTAACAACGTCCTCCCCAGGCACAGTTAACTTGCAGGGCGCCGATGGAAATTCAGCTACTGAGGGTCAAAGACAAAGTAGAGGTGGAAAGCGGGTTCTTGGGCAAAAAGAAAAGAGGAAAACACAGAGCCTAGAATACAATGTGGGGACTTTGAATGTTGGAACTACAACAGGAAAAAATCAGGAGTTGTTTGACATGATGATAAGGACAAAGGTTTTATGTGTCCAGGACACCAGGTGGAAAGGCTGCAAGGTGAGAATTTTAGGGGCAGGTTTTAAATTATTTTACCGTGGTGCAAATGGGAAGAGGTATGGACAAGTGGTTATTTTAAAGGAAGAGGTAGGTAAGAATGTCTAGGGCGTGAAAAGGGTATCAGATCGGATGATGAGACTGAAGCTTGAAATTGAGGTTATTATGTATAATGTGGTCACTACAGCCACGCTACCCTGAGAACGCCTGATCTCGTCAGATCTCGGGAAAGCTAAGCGGGTTTGGCGCTGGTTACTACTTGGATTGGAGACCGTCTGGCATCTGGTGTAAAAACTGTGCCAAACAAATATGCGTTCATCTAAGATGACATGCTGTGGTGACCCCTAATGGGACAAACCGAAAGGAAAACAAGAACAAGATGTATAATGTGGTCAGTGATGGTGTAGTGGAACATGCGCCTGACTATGGTGCGGGCAGTGTGGGATCGATTCCCGCTCAGTAATGGCATTGATATCTGCCCTGCGACTGACTAGCGACCTGTTCAGGGTGTAGTCCGCCTTTTGCCTGAAGCGAGCTGCGATAGGATCCGGCTTTCCCGTGACCCTTGTGAGCATAAGCGCTTTGGATGATGGATGGACGGATGTACAATGTGATTAGCAGCTATGCCTCACAGGTAGGATATGATCAAGAGGTGCAAGAGAATTTATGGAAGGAGATAGACAAAGTAGTTCTGAGCATCAGTGAAAGTCATGATTGGTGCAGATTGTATTGGACATGTTGGTGAAGGTGATGCAAAAATCATGGGTAAGTATGGCATCCAGGAAAGGAACTTGGATGTTTGAGACAGTGGTGAAGCCAGCCGTAATGTAGAGATTAGAGACAATGTCAATGAAGACACAGCAAGGTTGGCTGTTTTGGAGAAAAGGTTAGAGAGAACAGATTTTAAGGGTTTAGATACATTCAGAGAGATAGTGAGTATTTTGTTGGAAGGATAATGAAGATGGAGCTGCCAGGAAAGAGAGAAGACAACAGAGAAGGTTGATCAGTGTATTGAAGCAAGACATTAGTTGCCAGTTGGTGTTTGAGCGGAAGATGCAGGAGATGGGAGCACATGGAAACAGGAGACATGGTGTGGTGACCGCTAACAGGCCAAACTGAAAGGAGTAGAAGATTTCTATTGTAACAAAGGGCCAATACTGTTATTGGATATGTTCAATATATTGGATGATATCTAACAGATTAGCCATTAACCGATACATTGGTCAATATAAGAGATGAGAACATTGATATATACAGGATATATAATTACTATACAAGAACACAAATTCTTATTTCACCCAAAATTGCATTCAAGGCAAAGAAGCATAACGCTACTAAATTAAAGAATTGTAATTCGTTACACTGTCAACATAAGGAGTGGAAGCTACATACTAGTCCGATGTTGGAGAAAGAAGGACGTGAATGAACAATTCCATACATTTTTACTTATCACACCTTGCTGCCTATGTTACCCTTGTTAGGAAGCAATTTGTTTCTTGCTGTAAATAAAACTTATTTTCATGTGAACAGGCTGAAGCCATACAGATTATTTGGCATGCTGTACAACAGTACCAACCCTGCTCGGCTCCACTATACCTGACTTTACTGACAGTATTTAAGAGGACGCTTTGTTCTGAATAGTACCGTGCGATCATTTAAACAAGACAGGTAGTGACAATAGAAGAGAAGTGTCATCATTTCTGTATTTACTTTTTTTTTATTTGGTTGTTGGTTATGGTTAAGGACTCTGTTTTTATTTCAAAAAAAAAAAAAACACTGGGTAGTAAGTACAGACTTGTTTAATACTGCAGCATTCAGAACTAAGCCTCAGCAAAAACGTTTATTATTTCTTGACATGTGGTTTCATAATTACGTTACAATGACTACTCGACCAATGAGGTACCCACATTGGTTTACATCATCCTTTCGGTATTGACTTTGCATTTGTACAAAACATGTACGTTCGACTGTGGCCAAATACTGAAGTACTGTTCAGCATTTCTATGTTTTGTTGCTCCAACCTTTTACTGTTTTATGCTCTGAAGACAGGCAAACTACATACTGTATATTTTTCCACAGGTGTTTATTTGACATTACTTTAAAGCAATAGTTCACCTCTCCTGAGCATAGATCCCAGTGAATTTCCTTTAACAAAACTATTAAAACAAAACATATATTTAAAAAAATGGTGGGCTTCTCTTCACTTGGTCAAAACATATATTAACTAATTTTTCAGTGTCAAAACAAGCAAGGCATTCAAATGAATCTGATTAAATTTGAATACATATCCCTGTGAGATGTAAATTTGCAATTATAAGTAGTTTATTCATTACTTTGAAAATTCTTTAGACACACAGACATCGGGTAGTCTTTTAATTAGTATTTACATATATGTTTTAGGCAGCATAATGCAGGAAATATGACATTTCCTATGCTTTGTAGATAAGGGTTGGTTACAATAAAGTGCAGTAGTAGTTGTTTGTTATCGATGATAAAACGTGCTTACATGCCTAGTTAGGAGTAATGACATCAGTGCTGTTAATCAGAGAGGATCCACATACCATCAACACAGACATCTCATTTAGATTCAGTATCACTCAAAAGGGCATTAAATTACAGGAGTTTTAATTGCAGTGACCTCCGGCATTTCCTATGGATGTCCCCTCATCCTGCCATGAAAATAAATTCATTCATCATGTGGATATTTTAAAGAGGGAAGTGAATAATAATAAAAAAAAAAAAGTCTAATGTATTCTCTGAAGTAATTTAAAGGAGCTCAGGGGCAAATTAAAGAGAACAAGCTGAGGGATATGTGTTCAAATAGCTGTGTAATCAGGTCCTGAGCTATTTAACAGCCTTGAAAGATGAGCCACATTTTATGAGGATGTCTTGACTGGACAAGTTCTTTTGGAATTACAGTATTCACAGTCAAAGGGGGACAAAAATAAAACACACGATTTAACATTTTATTTGGTAAGGCTCTACTTTTATGCAGTTTAAAGATAGTAGCGTTAGCTTGGTTTTAAATTAGGAAAAAAGGATGCTGTCTGTTTTTTTTTTTTTTACAAACAACATTTTAATTTTTAGTAACTCATGGTTAAATGTGAGGGGTTTCGTTAGGCTATTTACATGTAAAAAGTGCTTCTTCATTTGAAATGACTTACCGAATGAATTAATTTCGTAAGTAGAGGTACCGTTGTAACTTATAACTATGCAAATTTGTTGGGTATCTCCTCAATTAGATCCTACAGATGTTTATAACACACTCCACTTGTACAGCCTTGTCCACGACCTCGGTCTTGCAGGCTTCCCCTCTTGTCCCTGTCCAGTCCTGTTCTATCTTGTCCTGTCCTTCTAGCACATGGTGTAGCACGACTGCCCTATACAACACTCAATTTGAATGTGTCATCGTACCGGCTATATAATCAGCTACTTTCCTCCTCTTTTTTACAGCTAGTCTTTTCTTTTGGTTTCTTTTTCAATCTTATGTAGTTACATTTTCATTCTCATTTTTGTTTGTCATTCCCCTTTAAAAAAAAACAAAAAAAAACCCTTCTGTTTGACCTAACAACTGTAATGCTCAATATCCATCAGAATACAAAGAAACCACATTGGCAGCTTAAAAGGTCATCTCTTCTTCAAACTCTTCCAACATGTAAGGGATACAGGTCCTCCTTTCTGCTTGACCTAACAGTCAAACTGGGCAAAACTGAGAAAGTAAGGGATGGTGTGGTGAATTAAGGAGACAGAGATCACAGACAGTTTGGCCACTTTTTTAGGGGAGGGTGTCAGTAATCATTTTGGATAATTCACCCTTCAGTGGATGAGATGAGCTCATCCACAAAGCTCATCACTCTATGTCAAGTCATATTTTCTTCCATAGAGGTTTTGTAATGGGTACAGACACACTTAATATGTCTGATGTAAGATAGAGTTCATTTCTGTATCCCATGTTGTACTGAGTCATGCATAATGTAGCAACAGCTTTCTCTGCATTTCCAAAGGAGCAGGTTGGGTAATAAGTACAAGCTGTATGATAAAGGCAAACATATTGTGACAAAGGAGGTTCACAGGGTAATGTAATCAGCATGGCTCAAACTCTCCACAAGGAGTCAGTTTCTGGGTCAGAGTGGATATTAGATTATTTTCCTTTTTTCCGTCTAACTGCCCATAAACTCCCCTCAGACAATGTGGCATTTACCCCAAAAGGCGTACAATGTGCTCTGGTTTTGGTGGGAATTAAATGCGTTATATGTAATTAGTGCTATCACAGCACAGGGCATTGGTGGCCTTGGGTCTGTGCACTTGCTGCTTTTGGTTCTCTCCAGCTTTTGCTCATTTCAGTCTGACCACACACACACACACACACACTCACACACTCACACACACACAGCAGTCACTGAGGCCCATCAGGCATTCCCAATGATCCAACTCTCTTATCACACTTAGCACTCTGGCGAATCCACCCGCCTTCTAACCATCATACAATTCTCTCAAGGAATAGGATTCTTTTCACACAACTAATGGCAATGCAAAATGAAACATTTTCATTTTAATTATCTGCTCAACTCACGAGTTCTGTCACTATTCCCCTGCCTTGTGGCCTTTCATCGCACCACATGATGTCCAATACTCTGAAAGAAGTGGGTGGAAAATATACTGTTTATATGGCTCAGTAGCTCAACACCCCCTCTCAAATGGGCGGGAAAAATGTGCAATCATCTTCTTGTCCAAGCTCTTTATGCATGCAGAGCATCTCTCTACTTTTCCTATTAAGTGGCTGAGCCACACTTTACTGCACTGTCCCATAAAACCAGCTTTTTTATGTGCTTTGAAATGAAACCTGCAGTGTTTGTCTGGTCTGCGAGGGACAGCACTTTCTCTGGACTTCAATCCCACACTTGGACAGGGAATAAGCAACCCACCTCCTTCCACTCAGCTCCACTCTCCCAAGAGTCTTTTACTGTTCTCCATATTTTGAAGAGCCTCAGTTGCTTGTTGACTGGCCCGTTGTCCTCTTCATTCTACTCATTTTGCTTCTTTTCCAACTGAGTGTCTAGAGAATAACACTTGAATAGGTCCTGCTGTCTCAGCATGTGGTGTCTGCTGGGAAAGGATAGTGGCTTCATTCGAAGGTTCTGGAGGGGGCTTTGTAACTCTTCTGTGTTTCATGAGCTACGAGTAGCTTCATACTGTGATATCAGATGGCATCATTCATTGGCAAACGTTGTGACGGCCGTTGAATAGACCAAAAAAAAAAAAGACTCATAGACATCTCCTTAGCTCCTGCCAGTTCCCACATATTCATGACCAGAATTCTGCGGGAGGCCTGCTCAGCCCAGTATTATCTGTTCACAGTATAGTTGGAACCGTTTATCATCACGTTGTTAACCTGTGGTATTGTTTTGTGTTCAAGCAGTTGAAGCCAGGACAGAACAAGCGCAAAGACAGCGATAGCGAGAGTGTGAGTGGAGAGTCCAAGCCTTCCATGAGGAGCAGCTCCAGAGACCGACTGACAGATGTGAGTACCAATATGGCTTTTTTATTTTAAAGGCTTAAAACGGCCAGTGATCCAATATCAGTCATAGTCAAGTGGTCTCATATAATGAAAATGTCAAAAGTCCATGCTTTATCTTTTAAGATGCAAAGGGTTAAGGGCAAGCAATGTGTAATGGGGCAGGGGATATCCATCACCCACGATGTGCCTCGTATGTTCACTGTGATTAAATCAAAACAAAGAAAACAAATCTTAATTGATTAAATGGAGTCACCTCATAAATAACGGTCCTGAGTTTGTATTTATCTTTATCTGTCAAGACGGACATTCGCTGAAATAAATGTCACTTTGTTATTAACAAATGTCGCATTAATTAGCTCATACTGTTTTGCAAATATATCACAAAGTATACTCACAAAGGATGGAAGACAAAATGTACCACAGAGATAAATGGGAAAATAAATGTAATCACTCTTCTAAACAGCAATGTGGAAAAGTCTTCATTATTTAATTTCGAGGTCATTATACATGGAGTAAATTGCGTGGGTCACATACAGTTGTTAGCGTTACGAAAAGAAAAAAAAAATGTCCATACAAGGGAGTGGTGCATAGGTGAGGGCATTACATCTTGCATCATCATCATCATCATCTTTCCGCAGGATCTTTGGCGCACATGTAGGAAATTGTTTTCACTGTCCGATGAGTCACTATGACCTCAATAGACCAGTACACTACCCAAAATCCCAGTGGCACGGCTCCTCTATTTGTCATCCTCGATGTGCCAGGAAGTTGCAACTAGTAACTAGGACAGAGCCCTGGGGCACACCTGTTGTGACTGGGGACAGCTGGGAGGTAAATGTTTTAAGTTGAATGAAGTAAGTGCAGACAGAGCAGTTTCAGGGAATTTGGGAGATGCCAGTTGCGATGAGCGTATTGAGGAGGATGGTGAGGGACATGGTGTCAAGAGGCAAAGATCAAGGAGAAGATGGATGTCAAACAAATAGAACTCAGCTGCCAGGAGAAGGTCGTCGTTTATTTCAATGATGTGCAGGGAGTAAAAAACAGAACTGCTTAAACAGGTGGGTTGGGGTTTTCTTGAAGATAAACTGTCTTCAAGTATTCAAAGTTGAATTGTTTGACTTTAATTTAAACAAAAAAATGGGCTATTTTGTCACAAATGTTTTTGTGTGTCACTTTTCACCAAAGGTAAGTTAACAATGTGATGAAATTTCAAATGGTTCCTTTTGCACTGAGTGCAATTCAAGTGTTGTTTCATCATGTACACTCTTCTCCCTATTGTAACAATAAGACCTATGTCTAAACTTGGTTTGGGATCAAGTGATGAATGTCAGCTTTGGTTTCAAAATATTTATATTCAAATCTTATGAACAACCTTGGCAATAGCACATTTAGTTAAAATCTACCTTTTCAAAAATATTTTACATGATGTCCTATTATGCAATAAATAGCACTTAATATCACTGAAGACTACATTTGCATTTCATGCTAATTAGACAGGAGACCAACATGAACACCAGTTTATGGGTGAAAAACAAGCTATTGTTAAGCTAAGGGAAGATCTATTAGAGCCATTACAACAGGTTTTGCTATAGCGCATGCAACAAAATGGAATCTCATGGAAAAAACAAATAAAATACAGATGTATTCAACAACATATGTTGAAGAACAGCAGCATGAGATGACAAAAACATTGTCAGACCTGCAATGAGACCTTAAAATGCTGTGGTCAAAAACCACTTGTAGATAGGATTGAAGATATCACGAGCTACTGTTTTAAGAAGACTTTTTGCATGCAAGTACAGAGGACACTCAGTAGCAAGGAGAATGAAAAGGGTGGATGGGGTCACTGACTTCCCCCGTTGTTGGAGGATGCCAGGCCCACCTTTTCTCAATGTACTGGCTCAGGAACGCAGGACAACAGTTGACTTACATGCATTTGATATGGTTTTCATTCACTAATAAGTTCCGTAGACACGCTAATTCCATGAATTGCCTGTGCTGGAGACCATTAATAAAAGCATACCCTGTAGCTTAAACTAACACTATCAACTCACTCTTTTTTACAGATGTTTAGACATAATTTAAAAAATCCCACCCCACAACTTGTGAATAATACTGGCTTACTCATTACCTACATCCTTTCATGTCCTGCCCTTTTCTCTCCTCTGTCATTGCATGTCTTCACCTGGTGTGTCCCCCGCCCCCATCCACAAATAAGAGATCAATTTGCTTTTAGTGCATTAATTGTCCTCAAACATCTACACTAACTATTGTTCTACTGTGGTTCACACCCTTATTCCCCTTCTCCCCTCTTTCTGTCTCCTAAAACTGTCTCCTGTCCAGATGCATTTTCAATAGACATCAGAATAATTAAAATATTTAAAGAGAAGGAGAGGGAAAATTTGAAACTCCACAGCTGCACGGTAAAAGTATTCCAGCACAGAATGCAGAAAGATCCACCATTTTGCGAGGCCTTGCATCTGAACAGGACAAGTTTAAAAATAAAAGTGAGATAAGCCTGGAAAAAAAAAAATCTATTTTATGGACTCAGAAGACAGCAGAATGTATATGTACTATAGCTACAACTAATTGGGAGATCATTTATTTATTTATATATAGATATATAATATAAATTCATTTATTAATCAATCAGATAATGACAAAAACGTGACACAAAAAAAGGAGTCACAAAAACAACGTTTTAAAATGGCCTAGGCAATCTTCACATTGAAATCAGATAGTGCAGGGGTATTCAAATAAAAATCTTAAAGTGCCATCAAGGAATATTTCAATTAGTCAAAGGTCCATTTATTTGACATCCATCAGGCGACATGCAACACTCCTATAAAAGTCTAAACAAAATACCCACAAATTAAAATAAAATCTCATTTCCATTTTGACATGTATTAAAATAAATACATAAAACAAAATGTCACCCGGTCATGAATCCAAAACAAATATATTCGAACAAACCCATTTAAAGTTCAACTTCAATTTTGGCTCCTCACAAATATAAAAACATAAGCTGATCATAGCAATGTGCAGCTATGTGTGCTCTCCGGAAATGGAGTCACTGTTGCAATACTTTTGTAGAGTGCACCTACACGTGCAGGGACAAGAATGAAGCGGCCACACACATACAGTACATGTTGGTTGAGTTGTGTGAAGAATCTGCAGTGTAACAATCAGATATCTGGCCATAATTAAAGCTGTCAGCTGTGGGGTGAGCTAGTCTTTGAAAAAGACATGGCCGAACAACTGGAGCAAAACTGATTCTACATGTAGCTTTGACGCTTGGTTGGGCATGAAATGAAATAAGTAATTTGACGCTGAAATTGAAATGATAGTTGCCGATTTATGTCAGCCTGGACTATAGCCCCCTCTGCAGTGCACACACTAAACGTGTGAATGACTTTTCACCGCTGTAGCATTATGTGCATAAATGTCCTCATGTAAACAGTCATTTTGTCATCTGTTGAAACGCTAACAAGTCCAAAAGCCATCACATAGGAACTAGGAATTTCAACAGTTTAGCACATTTACTTTGATACTGTTTATGTGCACCTTCTTGTTTTCGAGGATTATAAGTAAGGTTGGGCATTGCTCTAGATTTACGTGATTTCGTGTGGAGAAAATGAATAATCATAAATTAATCAATCATAAAGTATTATTAAAAATAAAATACTACAAGATGAGAACATATCTCTATTCAGCAAATACAGCTGAACTGTACTGTTCTTTGGTAGTTCTTGGACGGGGGGCATTAACACAAAATTAAGTGCTATGTTTATCTATTGTTTTTGGCAAATTGTAGGTTTTCTTGAGCAGAGACACCACAATCCACACTCTCTGGCTTGTTCTCAAGAAGCATTTATCACACTCTCTATAATCTCTTCCACCTGGACTACCGTTTGAGGCTCTCGGGGGGTTAGAAAGAGGCACAACCCTTTTCTCCCCTCGCCTCAAGACACCTTGCAGGCCATAAGCGTGCCATCAGAGGAAGTGCTGAAAGCTGGGAAGCATGAAGACTGACTTGTAGACACACCAATCCCCCTCCCCATTAGTCCCCTGTCACTTTAGACAATCATGCTGTGCTGGGCTTCATTTCAGTTCCCCGCAGGTTACTGAACAAGTCCCCTGCAGCAACATTGTAAAAAACTACTTCACTCATCACAAAGAGGTGCAAGGTGGGGCTTCTATTGCAGAGCTATGCACCCACACTGTAAGGTTTGAAGGAAAAGGAGAAGAGTGGACATAATCTGTTTTGTGAAATAATTTTAAACATTGCTTCAACTATTGTTTGACCATAGTTCTTACTATCTGGTCATTTTCAAGTCTGCTTGCTGTAACATTGTCGCTGCAACAGGATTATGGCATCCCAACAAAGCAAAACAGCACAAGATTATTTAATGTTCTGTATCAGTTTCGATCTATCTTTGACCCAAGCTCTTCATTTTACCATCAGCAATCACAAATATTATTTTGCTTTAGCCCTCCCTTCAATCTCATTGGTCAACGGTGGTCCAATGAAGCAGACAGACTGATTTTTCTGACCTGGTGCAGGGTGGCAGGACAATACTGTATAGGCCAAAGGAGGTCAGCTCTGGCAGCCTTCTCTCTTGCACTCTCCTTCTCTTCTCAGCCAATCCTGCCAGCTCATTAAGGCATACAAATGGCATATCAGGTTGGTTGTGTTTGCCTCAACCCCCAAAACCTCAGCTAAATTGGCAGGCTTAGCTCCATTTCCTCTGAAGTGCTGGGTTCCCTTTCGGGTTTGTTTGAAGCCGACATGGCCGCCATCCCCCACCAGACCCCACCCCTTTCTGTCTGGGTGGCAGGCATTGAGGCAAGCAGCGGTCCCGAGCAGAAGGAGTCATCTGGATCAGGGAGGGAAGGGGAGCTTGGGATGAATCACTCCTGTTTAGCCTCTGTGGCAAGGGGTGAAATGCCATCATTACCCAGCTGCCTATCAAATAAATTGGCAATTACGGGCCTGGGATCGCAAGTAAACAGCGTGTTACTGGGTTTTTGTTTTTTTGTTTTTTCCTACCCTAGGCTCTTGATAGGAGGGGGGGTGCAGTAGAGAGAAGCTTTGGAGTGCTGGGTCAGAGCCCACCGGTTGGTAGAGCACAAAGCACACTATAATGAATGAACCTCTAGATTGAAGTCAGAATTTTAGAGAGGTCTGCAATCTCTTTCAATGTCACCACTGTAACATCCATTCATCGATTCATTTTCTGAGCTGCTTATCCTCACAAGGGTCGCGGGAGTGCTGGAACCAATCCCACCTGTCATCAGTCAGGAGGCAGGGTACACCCTGAACTAGTCGCCAGCCAATCGCAGGTTACAGAGACAGGCAACAGTTGCACTCACAATCACACCTAGGGACAAGTTAGTGTCTTCAATCAATGCATGTTTTGGGGATGCGGGTAGAAACCAAAGTGCCCAGAGAAAACCCACACAGGCATGGGGACAACATGCAAACTCCACACGGGGGGTGGAGGAAATTGGAACATCAGTCCTCAGAACTGTGAAGCCAACACACTATAGCTGTGCCACCGTGCTGCCCACCACTGTCACATGTTGTACCAGATTTTGTGGGAAATTATATAAAATTGAAATACAATTTTCCAGGACATTAATATGAGTAGCCTTTTACAACATACAAATGCTATTTTTCCCTATTATGCACAGTTCTTCACTGCAATCTCAAAACAAATTGTTTGAGCTTGTTCAACTGTTATTACAAATGTCTAAAATGACCAAAAGTAGTACGCTAATGTGATTGCATCACTTTTGTAACACATCACTCCTAACACTTGACTTACCTTTCCCCACAAACGTGGAACGCATGTTGTTTGTATCCCTACCAGTACACGCTGGCTTCACGTGCGCACGAGGTTTTGCTTTCACTGAGGTCTTGGAACCCTGGCTTGTAACGAAACATCTGGAAGTGATGTTGTTTAAAGTCAAGCACATCATCTTCTCGTGTGTTTGAAGTGGTTTCAGCCCTCTACGCTGCCAAAGTCTCTGCCATGGTTTGTGAAACTGGACCTAGTTATTACTGGCGTTCTGGTGAAAACATGACAGCCTCTGCAAAATCCAGTGTGCATGTGGTAAAACCATTATAAATGCCGAAAATACAGCTTTTAGAAGCCAATTACTGTCATAAAGTATATTTGTTGTTATAAAGATCAGTTTTTGATGAAATTTGCCTGCGCCTACAAAACATATTCTTAAAAAAAAAACTTGGCTGTACAAAGTATTCCACATGCTTCTTGTCTGAATGCATCACAGTTGTTTATGGAACATGTGTGGAGTCACTCTGCGTCGCGCTATGCCCATTCCACCTCCTCAATCCATTCTCCAATTATTTCCTGACACTCAGATGTAAATGAGGTCACAGTCACCCTGCATGTCCAGATATGCTGGACAATTTGCTCCAACACAGAACTAGTAATTGCTTGCATCAATTATCTCTTTCTCGTCTGCCTCTAAATGATTTGAAATGTTTCCTATTACAGACAAGATATGGAAGTAGGAATGTTGTACCTATAATGAGCTCATTATCATTGAATATCTTGAAGAACACGCCGTGTGTGTGTGTGTGTGTGTGTGTGTGTGTGTGTGTGTGTGTGCGTGTGCGTCGTGACAGTGCAAAATGAGCAGCAGTCTTTTTGACTTTTCAATAGATTTTCAAGATTGATAATGTCCCAAACCAGGGCAGAATAAAAGCCTTAACACAATTACTTTTTTTTTATTGTATTATCTCTTATATAGATGTAAGTGTAGCTGAAGAAATGACAACTTGACAAAATGTTGGACACTATACATGCCTTGTGATTGACATGCGAGCAGTCTATAGTACAGGCTGTCTATCTTTCAAAGCTCCATTCCACCAATAACCCTGATCAGAATAAATTAGAGGGTGGAACTTGGACAGTTGTAAACTTTAGGAAATGATGTTGAACTACTGTATACTATATCCATCCATCCGTCCATCTTCTTAGTCGCTTATCCTCACCCTCTAACCCTAACCACAGAAACAGTCACGCTCACTCACTAGAGTGTCCAATTAATGTTGCATGTTTTTGGGATGTGGGAGGAAACCGGAGTGCCCGGAGAAAACCCATGCAGGCACGGGGAGAACATGCAAACCCCACACAGGCTAGTCCGGGATTTAACCCGGGACCTCAGAACTGTGAGGTCCAACACTTTCCAGCTGATCCCACTGTTCCACCCTGGATACTGCAATAGTTATTAAAATAAATGTTTGGTAACATTGAGATTATTCCTATCCAAAATCAGCAAGAGTACTTTTTGTTCTACAGTACATGGCAAGTATGATTCTAATCTAAAATTCTAAAATTTAATACACAAGCTCTATTATCCTTATTATAAGTCAGCGTACCATCAAACTTGTTTACAAACCGTTCAAATGTGATTCCTCGGGGTGAAACCGGTACAATCACGATTGGAGTCACAGTTCATTTTACAGTCGGTACAGTAAGGGAATGAAATCTAAAACATAAAATTGTTTCTCCATTGCTTAAACAGTAGCATATTTAAACTGAATATTTAATATGAAATAACAATGAGGCAGACACTCTAACCAGTCGCACCACCATGCCTATCTTAAATATATATATATATTATTTTAGTTAATTGTAGCACCAATCCTTTCTTCTTTTCCAGAAATGAACAATGCACAATGTGCAAGTGCGCACAGCCCAAATCATTATGGGCTAAAAACATCAGCGGGATTTGCTTTTCCTTTGGCGCAATCCAACGAGCTTTGGAAAGTTAAAATGCTGCCGCAAGTTGTGTTTTCACCACACTAGTTATTTTCCATGGTGCACTGATGTTCACAATTGTGTGATGCCGTTTCAGGTGAGTAAACAAGTTGAACTTACTCCTGAAAGTATATCAGCCCTCAAATCAACCTGAGCAATAGGTTTTCTCTGAGGAAGTAGGCCAGTATCAGCAAGCTGGCGTTAAAAACAAGTTCACTTTTCTCTCTCCCTTCACTCTCTTTTATTTAGCTGTCCCTTTCCCACTTTCATCGCCCGCAGTCAGCTTGTTATGAACAGATTGTGACACATCGTGTCATGGCAGTCGGGCAAAATTATGCTTGGTCTCAATTGCCCTGCCAAAATCTCAACAGCCAAATGTCTGTCAGGGGACTGTGAGAGGTCCCTTTGGATGGCTTGTCTAAAAAATGCTGGGGGCACGCCTGCCCGCATGCATCCGTAAATGTTTTACTCAGACTTGCCTGGATCTGCAAAAATATAATTAGAATTGTGTGCAGTGACCTCTGAGGAGCCCTCAGGTTGGCAAAAGATGTTACTAGTTTATCTCTGTTAATTATTTACGACACCCAGAGGCCATAAGATCAAATAAAATTTGACACATTTGCTGAACATTGTGACCTTAACTCTACTTATTATGTTACTATTTATGCAGTAAACCCAGATCCTTTAACTATTGAAAGTGATACACAGTGAGTGGAAGTGGTAAATACTGCTCTGACTGAATGCAATTCCTCTCTGTTGGGGATGATAAATCTATTCTCATGGAAGATTAATGGACTGAAGAAGTGGTGTTGAATGTCATTGTCGAAGGTTGACAGTATTGAGCGCCTGAATCCTATCCATATGTTTTCAGGAATGACATAAATAGGCTCAGCTAGAATCCATTTTGACTTATCAAGCTTAGACCGGTGCCAGAGCCAAGCAGTACGAGCCAAGCTTTCAGGCTCCTTGGCTTCCAAAAACAAATCCCTTTCCACATATTCTAATTCCCACTGAAATTTGCCACAGCCGTACATCACCTCCCTGTTTTTGGCTCGGTTGTGCATTGTGCAGGTTTTGGCTACCTACTACTTCCGCATTTACCGTAACCCGACCCTTTAACCCCAATTTATGATTTCGTACAGGCCCCCCCATCGGGGAGTCTATCCTCTCTTTGTTCCAGCTTTTTTGCATGAGGCCGTTTCAGTGGGGGTAAGTTGAATAAGTGGAGCCCGGAGGAGTCTCCACAGAGGTCTCACTCTGATTAGATGCATGCAGAGCCCAAGGAGAGAGTGCCAGTTGCCATAGCAATGAGAGGAATGTGGGAACTATAGCTGCATGAAGGAGAATAAGGGGAAGTAGTGCTTTCTTTTGTGATGGAGGTCTCCACTGACCACATTTCTACTCCTTGAATGCACACTGTCCAACAATCTGTATACATAAAAACACACACGTACTTGTTTTTTTTTTTTTTTTTTTTTTTTCTCCTTTCTTTACCGTGAAGAGAACCAGAGCAAGAGTGCATGTTTAACTTACAGTGGCCTCACAGGCCCAAACTGGGAGCCACAGAACACAAAATCAGTGACAACGGGAGTCCAGAAGCATCCCCCTCTCATATGATTAACCTCTTGCAAAATCATTCATAGACTCTTACTGTATCTATTTTACTAGCTTATGTATTGTTGTATCCCAAATCCCTTGGCTGACTGAAGGACAATTGTTTACTAATAATATTCAGATGTTACGATCCTAAGAATGATGTCAACATCTCCAAGGAACATTGTGTTTGAGTATATGTTTTGCGTATGTGAAACCTTTCTGTGTGTGTGTGTTGTCCATGTACCAGGGAGCTTAGCTGGGGGGTAAAGGATTTGTGTGGGAGGCTTGTGTTGTGAGTCTGTGTATTGTGTCACGTCCTGTTGGGTTTGGTGGAGAGACAGCAGGGGCAGACAAAGCTGCATGTGGATAACATAAAAAGGCCCATTTGCAACCTGTAATGAATGCTGACCCGAAACAGCAGTTAAATATGATGTTTAACCCAAGTTTCATACAGTTCTATGAAGGATTTTGGAAGAAAAAGAAAAGCAAATCATATGGTACTGAGTGAATCAGAACCCAGTTTTCCATTTTGGCTTGGGCAATAGCTCACTCATCTACTGTATATAGTATGTCACAACACAATCTATTCCATGATTTGAAGTTCTCGTCTTGAACCACTGTTCCCCGTTGTAAAAATTTATAATTTGAATCATTCTAATTCTTCTAATAATCAAGTGTAGAAATAGGTTTACAGTGGTTGGGACTTTTTTTCATCTGTCTGTCTGTCTGCTTGTCCATCCATCCATCCATCCATCCATCCATCCACCTACAATATCTGTGTATCCATTTTGCTGTGTTTCAGTGCTTTGCTGGGGCACATTTTACATCGTTTTATCCACAATTATAATTGGCTTTCATGCTGTATGGCTGGAATACAGTAAATACATTTTTGAGTTCTATTTAGATCTAAATGTCTCAATGTCTAATTTTTTTTCTCAGTTGTTTTGGTAGATTTTTCCACTCAAGCTCTATTTTGGAGCTCCAAGGCAGGAAAGGTAGAGGAAGACCTAGGAGATAATATATTAAGGATGGAAAGACACGACTGCTGGTGTTTGAGAGGAGGGTGCAGAAGAAAGGCATTGATGGAAAAGGATGAAATGCTGTGGCCATTCAGAATCAGGATCATTTTTAATTGGCCAATGGCCAATGGCTAATAGGATAAGCTGAAAAGTTGATGGTTCGTGAGGTTGATTTTTCAGATGTTTCAGAAAACTGAGCATTCATTGATCTAAGGCGGCACTATGGTGCAGCTGTAGAGTATTGGTCTCTGAGGACTGGGGTTCAAATCACACACCCCCACCCCATGTGGAGTTTGCATGTTCTCACCATGCCTGTGTGGATTTTCTCCGGGCACCCCGGTTTCCTCCCAAATCCCAAAAACATATATTAATTGGACACTAAATTGCCCCTAACTGTGATTTTGAGTGTGACTGTTGTCTGTCTCGATGTGCCCTGCGATTGGCTGGCAACCTGTTCAGGGTGTACCCTTTCCGATGACAGCTGGGATAGGCACTAGCACTCCCGCGACCCTGGTGAGGATAAGCGGCTCAGAAAATGGACGAATGGATGGTTGATCTCATGCTTCACACATTTCCCTTAGTTGGAGAAAGTCAAGTTTCAGCTGGCGAAAAAAAAAGTCTGATGGAATGTGGAAATCTAGAAAAATATGCTTGACCCATCATTACAACTTGTTCCACCAATTCTGCAAGTTATGAGTGAATTTTCTGTTTTTGACAAGAAACTAAGGACTTAATGTTGTGCAGGGTGAGACTATTCAAGAGACCCATTATAATGCATTATGATCAAATGGTAATGTAACATTGTAACATTTTTTTGATATGCACAAGTGACACAACACTGTGAACAGTGAACAAGTAGTTTTCGTCATTTTAATTCTCCTCTGAGGAATGTTTCAAATCAGCTGGAAAAAAAAAAATGTAAAATGTCATGTTGCTATCAATATAATTACAGCAATTTTTCCCGCTCTGGCTTTTATCTCAGTTTGAGATGTTGCTTTTTTTATAATTATTTTTTACTGTTTTGTTTTCTACATTTTTAAAAAAGATATTTTTATCTTTTTGTGATATCTATCAACAGTGAAGCAACTGGTTAGTGTCTGCCTCACAGTTCTGAAGATCCGAGTTGAAATCCCAGGCCCGCCTGTGTGGAGTTTTGATGTTCTCGCCGTGCCTGCATGGGTTTTCTCCGGGCACTCCAGTTTCCTCCCACATTCCAAAAAGATGCATTCATTGGAGACTAAATTACCCTCAGGTGTGATTGTGAGTGCAACCATTGTTTTTCCGTATGTGCCCTGTAATTGGCTGGCAACCACTTCAGGGTATACCCTGCCTTGTACCCGATGACAGTTGGGATAGGCTCCAGAACTCCAGCCACCCTTGTGAGGATAAGCAGCTTGTTAAGACATTGTAGCTGCTACTTCGAATTCACCTTTAAAGCTGGCCTAACTGAAATAACAAAAAAACATGGAGCAAATAGAGGGGGAAATCAACCCTGTCAAGTTCTTTGCCGTTTTTGACAGTGCACGACTGACCAATGGTCAAGCAGAACAAAGGACACGTGCCTGTTCTTGATAATTCACTACAATATACTGACAATGCAATTTGACAAATAAAAAGTCTGTGTCTGCAAACTAATGGTATTCCCCTCTATCCATTAATGGCCCCGTCACACCATGACGTTTTGGTCAGCGTTCTATAGCGTTTTAGGAAACATTGGTAGTCGCCCATGGTCGCCGGGATAGCTCCAGAAGAGCGTTGTTTGAACGCTAGTGAACGTCAATGATCGCTGGGAATCGGCAGAGAACGTCGGTCCGGGAAAAAAGTTTTGAACATGCACAAAAGTTCTCACCGAGACCAGTGTTCATCAACGTTTAATTTCAAACGCTGCAGAACGTTCAAAACGTTCGTGGAACGTTTTATTAAGGTTCACTGAGCGTTGCACGCGTTTGGCTATCGTTAGTCAGTCGTAACTGTAGCTTTACTTGGTTGTTACTTAATCGTTTGCTTTGCAGTGAACGACTCACTGGTGACCTGTCAACGACCACTGAACAATCCCCTCGCGCACACAGTGTGTAACTAAAGTGAAACGAACGTCGTTTGGCGTCCATTGAGCGTCATTCGAGCGTTTCCTGAACTTCCATGCATATGGGTATATAAACCAATGCTTTGTAAGCAAGGTCCATTTAATATTAAGCTACAGTAGAGAGCACCTACTACGGAAGATCCAGAAAGCAGCAGTTTGTTTTCGCGGAAGAACTCCACCAGACTATCCTCAACAGCCCGGTCCAGGATCCTGCAATCCTTTCTCTGCTTCTTTTGTCTCTTTGTCGGACCGTCCTCACTGGGGTTTGCAAGGTGTTTAGGGTCCCCAAGGGGGTGTCACATGGTGCGTGACTTCGCGGACGTTCTCTTCCTCCTGCTGTTGTTTTTCCTCCAAACACATTGCTGGTGATGAAAGAGGCTTAGCTTTCTTACTAGCAGCGCGAGTTGCTGATGTTCGCGCCCTAACTTTTTTTCTTCTCGGCAGCATGATGCTCACTGTTCTAACTCACGACAACAACTGAAGTGACTATGAACTTTGCTTTTTAGGGGTATCTTATTTGGTCGCTGTTACATGCTTTTCGTGCGTTAGACACGCTTTTCGTGCGTTAGACACACGTTACGTCATGCGTTAGACACACGTTAATCACACGCCAGATGTGTCATCCGCGTTTGAGAACGCTGAAAAATAGAACGATTGAAATGTTCAGAGGACGTTGACCAGAACGTCATGGTGTGACGGAGCCTTTACTGTATTTGCTTCCATCCATCAATCCATTTTCTGAGGACATTTATTCAATTTATTCTTATTTCTAGATTGACTTTTAACCGAAAACTGAAACAAATTGTTTGTTAAAAAGTGGTGCATAAAAATTACAGATATTTCCCCAGCATGATGAATAACAGTGATTACCCGTAATAATCGTGAGTACAATATTGATCTAATGATTCATAGTTATGACTTAGGCCATAATGAAGCAGCCCTAATCCCTAACTAACTTCATCTCACTTTACCACAACCATCAACCACATGTTCCTGCCAATCCTGTTAAGTAGTAATCTTCCTTTGTATCCACTATAGCTGGTTCAAAATATTAAACATTCTTTAATGATCCTATTCAGAATGAAAAGTTTTGTCAGACTGTCATGACTGACCGCAGTGGCCAATTACCACACAGAAAAGGATGTGGAGTATAAACTGGCTGCAAAGGACATATTTTTTTTTTGCTTCTTTTTTTGTTTGTATTTCATAGAGGATGTACCATGTCATGTTAAATTGAGTCCATACAATTCCACTGCAAACCTGTGTATTGATTTCTAAAACTAAATAGAAATTCTTTCTGAACCCATTTGTCAAAACAGCAAAACAAATTATTTAAAGTTACAAAATTCTATTGATATTGTACAACAGCTTGAGGCCTGAAAATAACACAAATGTGGTTTTGTGTTGTACATTCACTGCAAACCTGCCAAGTGTCGTCTCTCAACTCAACTCAACATGCACATTTTAGCCTGGAGCACACAAACACCAAACTTGGAAAATGCTACATGGTAAAACTTCTCTCACTGCCCATTTTCATGAAGTACAATATTAATTTATGTACAGTATAACTATTGTGACAGCGGATTCATCTACACAAACATATTGGGTTTGGGATATGTATGTCCATCTAAATGTGTAAAGAGTGTAATCAAGTCATCTAAATATTTATGACATATTTTATAATTGGATTGCATAGTAGCATCCAGTATTGCTTGTGTACTGGCACTTTGAAAATGCAATTAATTTTGACCATTCCACCAAACTATCTTTCATTACTGTTAAATTACCCGTTCACTATTATACAATACAATACATATTGTGTCTAAATGGACAGCTGGACTCAAAAAGAAAGACAAGACACAACATCCCGGAATTACAGCTGGAGAAGATTATTCAAGAGACATTATTTCCCTGAAGTCGTGGGCTTAAGTCAAATTTGGAAGAGAAATGAAATTGCCAGCAGTGAAAAACCAGACTAGGTAGGAGTTCATGAGTAGAGAAATAACATTTTCATTTGTCTGGGTCCCAGTGGGAGACGAGCAGCCTTTCGGTAAATAGAGGAAGCTATGAGAAATGATTTTTTTGGTCAGCAGGATATTGTTTTAACGTGCACTTATCCATCTGCAATCTTGATGTCAGGCCCCAGGAAACCACTGGATGGCCATTCTACTGTTGTCTTTATAACACATGTGTTTTTCCCCTCATCTTGACTCCAATTGTCTGTTAGTGTCCCATTTCCATCAAAGATTTTGTCCGATACGGGGCTGTGTTTTTAAGATTTCTTTTTTTGTCATGAAATGAAACACAGAAGCCAATACAGTAGTCTGCTGTGCTCAGATCTTAAAGGGCTACGGACACGTAAAGCATGATTTTTAGTATGTTTATAATAATAAAAAAAAGGCACCCGGAATGGACCCATCCGTTTTTTCACCACACGTCATGATCTTGTCGTATATGGTTTTTTGCATCTCCCCTCTCGAGGCATTTATGTTGGAGAAGAACCAGGAAGTGACGTTTTTTACAGTAGCGGGGTCGAGTGTTTATATTGGTTCATACCTTATGTACCGGCGAAAAATTACTTGTTTTTTTTTTTTTCGTGTTAGCCAAAATGCCGGCTCATCGTTTTGCTGGATTTTGCTCGAACACTCTGGAGGATGGATTCACTCGTCACACTTTTCCACAACACCCGGTTCGTTGTGAAAAATGGATTGACTGGTGCAAAGAATGAGAGCATTGTGGGTTCTAAATGACAGGTAGCTGTGTATAGAGCTATGAAAAAAAAATAGTTGTGGGGGACTAATTTGTCTCACACTTTATAGCATATGTTACGTGTGAATTTAGAATAAGTCCCCTTGGTCAAACCGGCAACATATAACAAAGCACTTGTATTGCGTTTAAGACAATTTAATCACACACACAATACTATACAATACAAAACAATAAAATAGAAGGACAAAGACAGTTTAGTAGTGTGTAACTGACTAGACGTATAGTAACCAAATGCAAACATTTTCTCCGAAAGGAGCAATAGTAAAAAGCTCCATCCAACGTAATCCTTCTCTCAGAACAAAATATCCGCCTCATATCGCCTGTCCCTACAGTTAGCTAGGTGGGTTGGGCCGGGAGGCTTGCTGGCCATTGTTGTCACATCGCTGGCGGGGAGGAGAAAGGAGCCCCCCCCATCGGCCATCAGTGTCTGGGCACTTCTGAAGTAGTTACTTCGCCCGGCATGGGTCCTCCTAAGTACGCTAGTAGTACTGTCATACACACTGTCAGGGAGTCTGTTGTTAGTTAGAAGTGATCTGCATGTCATCTAAATATGGCTCAAAACGATAGGGTAAAATCGCCCCGTTCACTTCACTCGATTGTGAGATGTTCTCTTCTTCGAAAAGAGCTTCCGTGTCAGAAGAGGCGTCGGAAAACTCCAAAAATCTCCGTTGTTCGTCTGCCATAGCAGGTGGCACAGCATATTCTCAATGACGACTGTCCCAGTGTGACATCTGTAAATGACGTTGCAGGCAATATGGCTGCCACTGGGATGTCAAGTAAGAGTTCCACAATTTTTCGCATGAATGACATGCTCTCCAATCATTTTTTTTCGTATAGACAATGAAGTGAATAATATATGTAGTTTTCATAACAATATCTATTTTAAAATGTTGAGCTTTAAACACACTATTGAAGAAGCGGTATTACATTTACATACTGCCACTGAGTAGAACTTAACACAGGATTCAGATGTACTCACACTTTTAGTTAGAAACACTTCTATTTGAGGAAATGGCAACGAAACCCAGAAAACTGTCTCGCATTAGAACTGTGAACATTTGAGTGACATTATTGGAGAGCAGGATACCGAAGCATAAACATGGTTTTAGTGTATTGCATCTCAAATGGAAATGTATTTAATTTTCATTTCAGACACATTTGCAGTTGATTCTCATTTTGTGCTTGAAATGCAGAGGTAATAGAGAAATATAAAGTGTTGTGCCGTATGTCCTTTGTGCAATGTAAATTAAAATGTTAGTTGTAATAGACTGGTGCTTATTAATGTGCTCTGAAATGTACATTTTGTGCATTAATGTTTAAAAAGTAAATAGTTTGTCCGACTACTTAATGACCATGAGACAATATTGTCCAATTAGTTAATAATATCCCAGTGTTGCTTTCGCCATCTTGCGTTTGGATTTTTTATTTTCTTTGTCCTGGCTGTCAGGTTTGACTATGAATTACATGCATTTTGCTGTGAACTGACTATTTCTTGTCTTTGATATTTTATTACTTTGATAAATTGTCATGGGCTGTCATCTTGGCGGAATATTGTCAGGCTTCAAAGTAATTTTTCGGGATTTTAAAGAGATTACTTCCACTCTCCTAAACTGCAGCTGTCGACTCTTGCGCGTCTCATCAATGCCTCAATGCACCGTCACCCTCCACTAAAGTCGTTTATGCGGTGAATTACAATCCGTGCTTAATCTACACCAACAACACTTTGATCCAGACTTGTCAGCAAGGATGTACTCTCATGTGATTACTACGTCTATGTCCCATCGTCCTGTATCAGCCAACACATTAACCGTTTGTCACATGGCCCACTCTGAATATGGTTGATAATTACTTTCACGCTATTCCTCACACTAAATAAATGACAGTCGATTGGGCACAACATTCCTGCTAGTTATATACCTACAATGTTTTGCACACTGAATAATAGTACATAACACTTGGAGATTTTGATAAGGACAGCGAGCTTTTCCAAAAATGGTTGCATTTATGGAATATATATTTTCAGGGTGGAAGCGTAGCTAGCGAGTGAACTGTATACTGTAGTGGTAGATATGGGTCAAGTAATCTTCACCAAGTTATTCACAATTGCAGAAGATAACTGGTGATTAGAGGTGCGAATTGATCAGAATGTAGCAATTCTGATTTCATTAAAGATAGGCCTACTGCTTATCACTCTAATTCATTTTTTATTTTTTTATATCTAGTCTCTTATCAATTCTGATAAGATGGGGTAAGGAAATAAATGAATTTAAGTTGGAGGATTTTTTTTTCGTCTTTTATTTGTCCATGACTCCCGCACTCCCACAACTCTTGCGTGGGTAAGCAACTCTGGAAATGGATGGATATTTATCCACGGAAGGCAGTTGAAAACTGATTCTCATTTTCAATGCCAGGTTGGAATTTGCCAATATCAACAACAATAGTTTGTGGGCTGTAGAGAGCCCCCTGCTGGCCTGGCAGAAGGGGCGTGATTTTTGAACAGTTTTGTCCCATCGAGATCTGGAAGAAGATCTAGAAGATCTAGGGTTGCTCCTTACAGCTCACCATCAGATTGTCAACAAGGCCAGTACTGCAGCATTAATGCAGTTCTAATAGATTACAAATCATAATGTCTGTTAACTAATAAACTGCAATTCAAGTGGGCACATAGTAGCTCATAAATACAACTAATTATACGTACATCAATTTCCAAGTATGATACTTTATTTGATGATGAAATGAATCTCGCTTTTATCAATTCATCACAAGTCATGAATAAGATTTGCAGCATCGTTCAACAGGTACAAACTCTATACACTTTGTGAGGTGAAAGTATGGAAACAGTTTTGAATGTCATATCTGCACAAATTGGTCTTCACTATGGTCTGATCTTTGTCAAATGACAAAAATAACAGTCAACAGAACTAAGACCACTTTGTTTGCTGGGGGTTCCTCCTTAATTTAAACCCAAGTATGCATTATTTTGTACTTTACTACACTGCAAGTTGGATTTACGTACGTGGAACACAATTTAGGCAGGCTGGTTGATCTACCGGATGTTTGACTGATCCAGTGGCTGGTTATATGCACATTCTCTTTAATCCCTGTAATGAATATTTTAATGGGAGGTGCTTATCGAAAACATGGTAATATTTGTAATGTGGCATTTGTGTTGTGAAACATCTCGTCCAGTTCAGTTGGCAAACAGATTTGACATCAGACGTTAAAATTTGCAGCAATACAATCACGACTGGCGCTGTTGTGACTGTACACTGGGAGCCATCCTAAAAAGTTCCTAAAATATCATGCAACATTCAAATTCTGTGAAAATTGTGATCAGTTCCTCTGGAGTTGCAGTAGCTTCCCCCGACTTGTGGGTGTCACACATGCTTCATCTATTGCCCGAGACCAAAAAGGAGCAAAATGTGGGTTCCTGTGGGTTCATAAAGAACCACTGAACAGCGGGTTGGTTTGTCACCTTCTTGGTCATCAAGCCTATGTTCCAAAAAAATAAATATTTGTTGGTGAGACTCTTCAGGCTAGCTTTAACTTAGCATCTGGGTGAGAAATGAGATGTAACGGTTTCCGCTTTAATGAGCTCTTTCGGACTGGCTGATAATTGATTGAGTTTCAGTGTGAGAAGTTAAGCCTCCCTTGCTTCTTCTTTGATAAGTGTGCCATGATTTCCTTAAATCTCTTGTGCACGCAGACAAGCTTAGCAGGGCAGTCAAGCCAGGTATGCGGAACAGTGCAAGATTGGGGGTTGCTGGGTGCCATCTTTAATGGTATTTACGTTACATGCTAGTGTGTGCTGTTCCTCGAAATTACTTGACAAGCCTCCTTCCCCAAGTTCATATAGCCTGAATTTGTCTTGTACAACTCTTCATTTATGACTGACAATGACTGCTTTGTTTCTTTGGGCCATAATGTTTAATAAGGTGGGCGAAAAGGGCAAATAAACTCCCAGCGCACAAACACAGGTAAGTCATATGCATGAGCGAAGCAGAAACACTATATGGTGCTGGGGCCAAAATGGTGGACAAGACTTGGGTGTCATAAATGTGAAACATTTTAGGTCGAGACCGTCTTAAACCAAGAATTCCCTGTATGTGCGGAGCGTATTACATTTTAAAATAGGCAAATTTATTACGTCACGGGCTGTTCCTAAATTATAGGCTTCTATAAATGTATTTTTGGTTAATTGAAGACTTAAGTGTCCATAGTTAATGTTTGTGTGAATGATTGTTTGTGTATACATGATTACGATTCTCTGGCAACTGGTCCAGAGTGTACTTCACCAAAAAGTCATCCCTACTAGCCGTCAGATCACACATGACACTAATGTGGAAAAGAGGGGTAGAAAATGGATGAATTTACATATACTATGTTGAATTAAATGTGGTGTGGCAGGCTATCTCCTGAAATATGCAAGGAGAGACTGCAACCTGCGTGGATGGATTAATTGCACCCGCATACACAATTCTCAGTAAACTAATTAGAAAATTGACTCTGGCCTGGTTAAAGGGAATCTTATCAGCTGTGTTTGTGTTTCAGTAAGAGGTGAGAGGGCAGCAAAGAGCCACGTAATACATTGGATTGTATGGGATTAACCTTTACCTTCTCCTTTGGCCCCCAGACTGAGACAGGGCCAGGAAAAGTGGAATTTGCTAAACCGGGCAGATTCCTCTGATTCCAAGACCTCATTCAATTACTACCTTATCTTCTGGGCCAAACGAGATCAATGCATACCGGGCATGAAGAGCCGGCAGGTTGGCCAAGGTGCAATAATCAGTAGTCGGGAGCATAGCACTTAAATGCACTGTACCCTTGAAAGAGCCGGAGCACGCGCTAGCAGCTCCCTTCACTGCCATTAGCTTCTTATGTCAGTTGGATCCTGACCTGCACTTTACATGTGAACTCGGCCTTTGTGCATTGAGCGATTTTAACTTTTTGTGCTGAAGTGCAGCACTTATGAAGGTGAATCATGTGCATCATTACAGTTTTACTTGTTATCCTTGGTGAATCGTCCATGCTAAGACTGGCTTAACGATACTACTGAGGAGAAAAATTGCATGCTCTAATTGCTTTTGTATGTCTCGCATACGAAAAACACTTTTAAGCATTTCATAGTGGTTAAAATTGCCCACTGCAGGCAATATATTCCATAATCCCTTTGTGATTTAGAGGAGAAAAAAATGTTTGACATTTGTCATCATAATTATGAAAATAATTAACCGCAGCGTTGCATAAAACAGGCATTGTACTCTGTAGGAACACTTCTTAAATTAAGTCCGTATGGGCTGAATTGGATGCTGTAGTGAAATGGACTCACTCACTTTTTTTTTTGTTTTACAATTATACGTTTTTGTTCTTTTAATTCTTCTCCATGAGCTGCTGTAAATGTCATTGCATTGTATAAAATGCTGTTTACAATGTAGGGTCATATTGTAGTTCCAATTGATATTTTGTAAAATTTTCTGAATGCAAGGCATTATCACAGAATATTTTTGTATAATCAAAATATAACTTATTACCCAGAAAAGGATTGAGGTCAATGTGTTTCATCACATTAAATATCGTGGAAGAGGTCAATAAAAGTGTGTTTATAAGGGAAATATTTTGGTCTTCATATCATATATATGGCTGATAAGGTGTCTCAGAGAAGTTCAGGGACTGGAGTCACAACAGATACATTTTAAACCCAAACTGTAATTTTTCCCCTTACATGTGGGCTGGGCCATCAACAGCAGTCAAAAAAAAAATCCTCCGGCATTCTCTTCGTAGGTATGTGAGAAAGAGGCAAAATTTGTCGCAGGATAACTCATGCCTCCTAAACCACGAAAACATCCTGCTCACAATATCTTGACAGTTCCTTGTAGAGAATAGCATTGCCATGCTGGAACAATATAACTACTTACCCAAACTGTCTCCATGTGATTATTTTCCTCTTTACCAAGCTCAAGTGGGTTATAAAATGGACTCGTTTAGCTGTTGTGAATGACTTCAAGATGGCCGTGGAGACAGAGCTGCGGAAAATCCCAAAAGAATCCTTTCACGGGTTCATTAGGGCATGGCAGAGAATGCTGGAAAATTTAGACTCGAGGGAGATAACTTCAAAGAGGGAAATTTGTCATTTGCTGATTGGTTTAAAATATGCAGTTTGTGATGGCAGTCCTGGATCGTTTCTGACAAACCTTGATCACAAGATTTGCAGTGTACTTATACTATACTGGTGATTGTTTTTCAGCTCTGGTTCTTCCCTAAGCCATCTATCCAACTGTTCTGTGCCCACAATATGGTCAGAGAGGGACCCATTCTTGGAAACGAATGCTCGACTTCCTTCCCGTGTTTTCGTTCAAGGCGCAGAAATCCACTGGAGAGCAATATCTAGCCTCTGAAAAGACTGTCATCAGCTCTAGTGGTGTAATTCTACATCCACTATAAACCTGTAGTCTCCATGTAACAGCCCCCCTCCTCCCAGTCGGATCCGCATCTCCTCAGCCCAGTTAGATTAAAGTCCTCTTAAATTCATTGCAGCAGGCTGGGTGCACTGGGAGAGCTGGCATCACTGTGGCCCTCTGACAATCAGCGGCCAGCCAGAAAACACTAATGAGCACAGGGAGGGGTAGACGGGGTGTTGGCAGCATGCATTCAGACAATGCAATGGTGGGTAAGATTGTGGGGGTGTTATTAGGAAGGCAGCCACAGTTCCGCCCAGCACAGCACTGACTAGATTAGCTTCCATGGGGGGAGAGCTGCAGTCAGTTTGGGAAAATATCACAGCCCATTAGTTAGGAGCAATGAAATGGAGTCAACTTCTGGGACTCCATTAGGCACGCTGCGCTTAGACAGACAGCATCCCTTGGTGTGATGTTTCTATTCTGGAAGGATTGGGCACGGAGATATAATTGGACAAGGGAAATCAAGCAAGTTTCAGTGGTCCTAGCGGGCCTCTTGGACAGAAAATGAGAACACGGGCATTTGTATTTTGTCTCCCTCTCCTATACTGTTTAACAGATTAAAAAAAAAAATTAAAAAAAAATTACTAGTTAAAAGGTATCCTAAGCCTTTATGAATTGTGCTGTAGTCTATCCCCTCTCTCCTGATTCTTCTTCATGTAATCTACCTCTTTCAATAAATTCCGCTATAATCAGTTGCTCTACATTAAGTTCTCCATTTTCCACTGTAGGCGTTGCTCATCCTCAAGCAAAACATGCGTTCATCAGCAGCAGTTTCTTTACAAAAGCTTTGAATGTGTTAGATAATAAAAACCTCAAATGGAAGAGCTTTCTTTTTTTTAACTCGTCGCTTTCTGCTTAAGAAATACAATGTGCTTTAATCATTCATTACAGTACGTACTGTATTAAGTAATTGGTACAATACTTGAAAGTCTGGCCCACTTATGAGAAATATTTTTTACAAGATCATGGAGTGTTTATGTATTCAACCCACAAAATATTTGTGAGGTCGAGTGTTGCTGAGGTTGGACTGTGGGTTCGGTTTAAAACCCGTAATGGCTGCTGCACACCGGTGACTCAGCCAAACTGACTGAATTGTCACGCAGTCTGCAGAGTTTCACCAGTGCTTTCAGGAGTGGCTGATCACTCTACCACTGGTTTTGCTGCAATTCAAAATGTGATGAATCATAGTCACACGATGCAGCAACTAGCAAATCAAAATTTCTGCTTTAAGCGTGCTATAGACAGAACGGCCATCGTGTCACGCTTCGCCATTTATATGCAGTACATAAAGTATCAAATACTATTTTATAACAATACTTGACTCGCTGATGTTTTTTTTTTTTTTTTTTGTATGTGTTGCTGCGTGTTTGTGCTAAAGTAGGTTTTACAGTTATTGATACTACATTCGATTAGCCTTGGTCCAAATATTTCATTTTAAAATTCCAAGAGAATCTTGTTTTTCGGACACAGAAGTGCTAATACACGATGCAGTATGAGCCACAGAAATGACAAAGTGAATGCTATTACGTTGGTTCTTTGTTCTCTCTATTCATAGAAGGATATACTGTACCGATGGCTGGAGAGTGTTGACATTTGTCCACCTCTCGGGAACATCCCAGAGAATGTTATCCGCACCTTAAAGATAGCCCTCAACCTCTGTACACGCATGGTATCTGCTCTCGGGCTCAGCCTCAAAGGGTGCACCCCACCACAACCTTCCACCCCTGACCTGTCTGCCACCTTGAAGAAAGAGCCCCTGACAGCTGCTTTCATGACAGAGGAAGCGAGTGGCTTGTAAAGAATGGCCGGAATGGAAGGTAAAAAGAGAACCAGTCCAGCCATTTGAAATGTCTGTGCCGAGATCTAATCATTTCGCAGTGATTCTCGTTTTAAAGTAGCACCGAAGCCATACAACTGCCATCCCCTTTTGAGCCCATTGGCCTCATAAGGTGTCTCATGTCACTCTCCACCTGTCCGTAAACCCTCAACATGTCATCCACATCACTCTCTTAATCTGGATTTATCAGCCCCCCAATAACTGTGAGTTGGAGTTTAAAAAGATGCTTGCGTTTAATACATTTGTTGCGTTAAATTATGATCAGTTGCAATTCGTTTGCAAGTATTGCAAGGATATGGTATGAATATACACTAGCATGGTGATGTTGCATGATGGTGAAAATGTGGTGGTTGAAAAAAAGTCACATTTCAAACCATTTTATTTTACTTCTCGTAGTTCACTACTACTACTACTATACAGCCGGTTAGCTGCAGCCTATCCCAGCTGAGATTGGGTGAGTGGCGAGGTACCCCTGGGACTGGGTGACAGTCTATCCATCGCATGGCACGTGTTCATTAACTCGGGACTCAAAATTGCCCCTAGGTGTGATTGTGAGTGCAACTGCTGTCTGTCTCCATGTGCCCTGCGATTGGCTGGCGACCAGTTCAGGGTGTACCCTGCGTCCTCCCCGTTGTTAGCTGGGATAGGCTCTATCACTCCCACAACCCTCGTGATGATAAGCAGCTCAGAAAATGAAACAATCAATCTTGTCTGGGATTTTTTTTCCTATTCAGACATTTAAAATATTGTAAGAACACTAAAATAGAATCTTAAAAGAAAAGAGGATGTTAAAATCAATTTTGGAGTTTGAGAGAAAAATTTAATAATTTCACAGGGAGGAAACCAAATCCCACACTGGAAGGACAAACACCAGATTTGTGAGGCAGACATGCTTAATATGATAACATACAATATGAAGGAAAGGCCAAACATCAAGTTAAGTTTTTTTTAATCCTCAAACTAAACTGTTCAGCGAACCCTCACCCCAACTCTATGAAATATTGACAGCTATTTAGGAGTATCACTTCTCACTTTACCCATTGAGAATTGTTCCACACTTTTTTCAGCAACTATTATAAAATGAAGTATAGTGGTTCCAAATACTATATTTCAAATGTGTTTCTTAATTCTTAAAATTCATGCAATAAATTTCTTTCTTTCTTTTTTTTTTTTTTTTAAGAACGTGTGGATGCATTTACATGTGCAGTGCACAAGTTCAACATCCAGAGTGTCCATTTAGTGTAACTGCAGTACTGGGTAGCTAATTGGTGTTTGGGGGTCTCATGTGTGCCAGCAAAGACTGCCAGTATTTAGAAGTATTTTAGGCATAGTCGCAAAGGAAAGATGAGTAAAATGAAATCATTATAGTGGGCAAAAGAAGAGACATTGGGCAGTTACAGCTTTGCCATTTGCTTTCACACTCTGCCTAAAAAGGCAAAAAACAACAACTTTTGCCCATCAATATTAAGACGAGAGTTTTGCGGGGACCATTTTCAAAAACTGAAGTGAAAGTAAAGTAAATTTCATGTTATTGTCCTCAAACTCTTCCAATCTCTTTCTCAAGCAACGATCCTTTTCACTGTTCATTTCCCATTTTCTTTGTCTGCTTCACACATCCCTCTCTATTGTCTTTCCTGGAATCCGCAAAAAAAAATTGACCATTTCTCACCAATCTCTCACTCCTATCTTCATCGAATCACCCCCAGCATGCCTTTGTAATAATCCTTGCACTAAATTACCTACATCACTTCTGCTTATTATTTTTATACTTCTACTTACTCTCTCTGTGTGTGTGAGTGTGTCTTTTTTTTTTCCCGTCAGAGTGACTCAAATGTGTTAAAGTAAACATTCAGGACTCGGGCTCTGTAATCCATGTTTATAGCGGCTGTCGATAAACTGACCATCTTAAATTGTTTGCCATTGCAATGTTCAAAGTTTGAAGGATGGTTGTGATACCATCTCAAGTAACAAAATAATGTATTTTAACATTTCACAAAATCTTTGAAACTTTGTCACTTTCCCACCTGTTTTATTGTGAAGAACAGAATCAAATCAGCGTTAATAAATTCTCTGCCCTTGATTGTGTGTCCCAGTGAAATCGTTTTCTGCTTTTTCTTTTTCAACTTTTCAAACAATAGGCTTGGGTGTGGAGTAGTGTATAATAAGTCCAGCAGCAGGCCAGGTACAAGCTATCGAGGTGTTCCTGAGATAGCCTTGGTTGGCCCCACGGTGTAGAGTGGGGGATAGACTTCAATTGTAGGTGTGACAGTTTCACTGAGTGGATTACATGCAGTTTAGAGTTCTGTATTGGATTGGGGCAGTGCCCAATTATCCTGTTGGATTGGATTGCGAGCGCAGCAAGAAACCTCCAATCCAAATTTCCAGTGCACCAGGTGGAGACTATAGGATCTTGCTCCTCTGTCTTCCAACGAGATGTTAATCCATTTAGCCACTAAAAACACCTCTCCAAACATCTAACTCGCTTAGCACTCTTCTACGTAAACTCCGTCCACCTCCTTCCAGACATTACTTGCGGTACTATTATTCTCTGGATTTAAAGGTATTTTTTATTTATATCTATATTTTTTGTTATACTATTCATTGGATAGGAACCAAGCCCAAACTGCGAATAGTGAATGGAGGCAAATAGTTGAATCTTAACTACAAATGATTGTCCATCCATCCATCCATCCATCCATCTTCTTAGCAGCTTATCCTCACGAGGGTCGCGGGTAGTGCTGGAGCCTATCCCAGCTGTCAACGGGGAGGAGGCAGGGTACACCCTGATCTGGTTGCTAGCACATGGAGAGAAACAGCCACACTCACAATCACACCGAGGGGCAATTTAGAGTGTCCAATTAATGTTGCATGTTTTAGGGATATGGGAGAAAACCCACGTAGGCACAGAGAGAACATGCATACTCCACACAGGTGGGTCCAGGATCGAACCCGGGACCTCAGAACTGTGAGGCCAACGCTTTCCAGCTGATAAGATTTTGGACAGAGCAGGACGCAATGTGAGAGTTACAGCTAGATGTTGGCAATTGGTGCTAAAAAGGTTGGCGGCTTACAAACTTGAAATCCAACAGGATAAAACAGTGGAATCGTACTGCACATGTAAAGCAGGGTGAGTACTTTTTACTTGGAAAGATCACAAGTAATATCATTGTAGTCTTTATAAGTGAGTGGGTGTATTCATTTGACTTGGCTCATCATCAAACCCAGTGCTCTGTCTTAAAAGTCCGATGTGATACAAATGGGCAAATAGGCATTTCTCTTGCATGACATTGCCCGTTTATGTATCCCTAACTCGAATTGTCGGTATAAAAAATTACACACGTTATTCAGCAAGTCATTGATACAGTAGCAAAGTGAAAGTTGTTCTCCTGCAATGTATAAAGCACTGATAATAATGAAATCAAACTCAGAGAAGATACTTCTCCCTCACTTACCTTCGAACATACAACTTTGTGTTTGTTGATATTTTTCACACTGAGTTGTACGTGAGGTCTTCCGCAAGCCCTAAACCATCATAGACACTTCCTCAACTGTGTTTTAGGCTTTGGAAAATGAATCAACCGGGCCCTTAGTAACCTAGCAGGGTATTTTTCATCAGAATTGCATATTCCCCAAGTGCATCTGAGGACCATTTTCTTCCTAACATTAACTTTTTATAACGCACGCTACCGACAAACAGTTTTGTTTGTGGGACATGGCTGCTGGAGGGGCGGGACAAGCCAGGCTGATTGGCTGTTATTGTACGAGTGATTGACATGTTGGAAAGGTCCATTATATTTACCTATAATAATAGTTTGAACCATAAATACATCACAAACTATGATCCCCAGAAGATGCTTACAAAAATCAGCAAACATTGCTTTCTTCTTAAACATAGAACAGAGGAAATAATTTACAGCTAAGCACGTAGATACACAATGAACAGTTCCTCAAAGTACAACATTTCTTGGGATGATGGTGATATAAAAAATACTGTAACCGTGCAACCACGTAAAAGAGTGAACATTTGCTATAACAGGAAAGCAGAGAAATTATATTAATGGTAGTGAAGCTCCCTTGGCCCCTCCTCCTTCACTTCCAGCTTGTGGGAAGGTCCGCTGCTTTGTGGGCTACTGGCTCCAGGACTGGGTTTTAACCACCGGATCCCCGCAGTGACAACAGAGCCTGGCAGTCATTGATATTGTAGGTTAAGCCATGGTATGTTGAGCTGTTCTTACTAGCTTCTGATTCACTAGTTTTGATTCTTTTAAATCATTCCACCTGTAACACTGTTCTGGATATTCTTAAAAACCCAGTGTCAACAATACAGCGCTATGTCCGGACACAAGATGCTTTAAATGTTGGCCAGTACAAATTCATCCATTCATTCCAATTAAAATGAAATTAAATAAACACTATATTGTCCAGACTGAAAAGTCACCAAGCTCCCAAGCTACAGCCGGCTCTGTTATCGATCCATTCCTTTCGCCTCGCGTCTGCTGTCACCGCATCATAAGTCACTGATCATCACCTCCATGGCAGCGAATAAGCTACACTTCTGACAAGTATCGTTATCAGAAAGAGAGCGAGGAGTAATTAACAGAAGAAAGACGAAGAAGCTGTGACAACAGATAAGCTCTCCTAATATTGATTTACTAAGATTGAAGCTTTTGTGCGTCTCTATCCTACTATAACTATTATGGATTGCTATCACGCTTTGCTTGGTGGACGTGTGTATGGGCTTTGCATCGTGTTGAGGTTGACGAAATTGTTACACATTATTATACCAGTGCAATCGCATAAATTTACAGTGATTTTAACAAGAGTTTGGAAGACAACAGACATCCATGCATCTCTGTTGTTACAGTATATCGTCTTAGACCTTGTCGACCTTGTGGGTGCCCTATTTTTTTTATTATTTTTGTATTCACAGTAAGCGTTAATTTCCTCAAGGAGAGAACTGTTTCCATCCATCTATTGTGTCTATCTGAAAACAAATGCAGTCTTGCCAATCCAACACCAAGGCTGAATGTAATGATTAAAATGTGGCCAGATAATGCTAAGTTCAAAGAAAACACAACATTGATTAAAATGTCCATTCATTGATTTTGTGCACACCATTTCAGTTAGCCCGTTAAGTAGATCTTGCAGATAGATGAATGCAAGTGGAATAGTTTATTTTGCAGTTTCTGGTGTCGTGCACTGTAGCATAGGACTAAGCAAATATGTCCAATTTCAGCCTTTCCACTCCAGCTCCTGTAAAGAGATGGTTCTCATATGGGTATCTGTCAGTACCTGCTGTCACATTTATTTATTTTCCAGAAAACTTGCAAGTGGATAACGAGTCCCACACTGTGCTCACCTGATTCCATCAGGAAAAAAGAGAAAAGAACCACAGTGTCTTGGGAATAGTTGTGCCTGGAAATGCTAATTTGCCAGCACAGGCAAATCCTGGGAGAGCTAGGAACATGAAGAGTAGACAGATTTCACCAACTTTATTTTTTTTTAATTTGATAACCGGTACAGGTCTCGAGAGAGCCCAAAAACATTCGGCTGCATGTCACTTAGAAATAGGAGGACAATATGGCTAAGATCCCTCAGTCATCCTTCCTATCACTCGTCAAGTGTAATTGTAGGCACCTGTCCCATGAGCTTCACCACTTTTGCGATACTGTTTTTGTCTTAAAATAGACTAAGTCTTTGACACTCATGTTTTTGAAATGTTTTTATCCACTTTTTTTTTTTTTGGGGGGGGGGGCAAGAAAGCATTTGTATATGGCGCACTAGTCTAAAAATGGCGCCCCCAAAGGGACAATCCAGGGGGAAAAAAAGACTTCTTTCTCATTTGAATGAGAAAATTTCTCATTAGAACAAGAAAGATGAGAACATTTTATCATTTGAAGGAGAAACAAGGTTTTCTTTTTTTCCGTGCCCATTTAGGGAATCAGTAGAATTCAGATTAATATTGTATTTGTTGAGTTATACAGATTCATTCATCAATTTTCATCCATCTCAGAGGGCCGCCATGCTTGCAAATATTGCCCACTGCTGTTGACCGAAAATTAACGTAAGATTTCTCATGCTTGGGTTGCAAATGTGGTATGGCCAATCTGGAAAACAGGTAGCGACCACCTTGTATATGCTGCGATATTCTATCATAGCTACAGGTTGATGACACGCTGGTTTAAACATAAATCTTGTTCAGTTGCATTCAACAGCAGAGGGTGATATTGCCAAATATGACAGCTCCTGAGAGAGATGAAAACTAATGAACTACTCGGTTTAATTCTTTCTCCACAAATGCAATAATAATCACAATCGGTATTGTGCAGCACATACAACATCATGGCCAAAAATATTTGGTTTCTGTTTATTTGAGACACTCTCTCTGATTTTTAGGGGGCGCGTGAGACACCGCACACTCGATGAGAGAAGTATGGCATGTGTGTGCTTACTGTTCTTATTCTCTGGGTGTATTCGGAATGACCTTCAGTACATTGCACAGCACACATATAAAGTCCAAGAAATCCCCCACCAAACCAGATTGCTGTTATCGTTCCAAGTCTGACCTGTGAGAGGCAGCATGGTGTCACTTGGAGTGTAACTTGAAGAAGAAATGGACTTACGTTAAATGGGAGCGTATTTGCTAATGTTGCGAATCATATAGGAAATATGTTATAGCGATAGAAAAATATCACATATCACTCTAAGTTAGTCTTAGTACAATCCGCACCACAGTCTAATGGTTAAATTTTTTGAGATATTCAACTTATATGTGGATATTATCTGACTTTGATGGCAGGGGGGAACATGCTCACTTTTTTTCTTTATCTCCAGGGACTTTCAATTACAGCTAAGCAGCAAAATCTTGCATCCATTCTAGTTCAAATAGCGTTCCTAAGTCCTTTACGCTTAACAATTAATTTATTTCATTTCTTTATTTATTGGGTTTGACCATGAGCAACTTTTTCACATTTCATCTTCATGTGGGAACACATATGGCAACTGAGCCTCCCCACAGCTGGCCTTGACGGTAAAGTGGAAGTTAACTAATTGATTTGCTGACAGCCTCTGTTTGGTCTCAGGCAAGCAAAGTGGTTACCTTTAAGTTGTTTCTCCCTCAAGCTAGTATTAAACACAGCTGTGTCGTTTTCAGTTTCCTTTCTTTGTCCAAGAAAAGCCCCCTGCCCTCTCAGACCTAGCAGAGCTCCTGAGGGACACTTCACATAACTTTGAAAGGTGGTGGGGGAGAGAACTATGACCACAAAGCCATACCTGAGATGTATCACTTTGTGATCTGCACATCTCACTACTCTGGTATAACATTTGTTCTGTGGGGCGGCTAATTCTTTTTGCAATGTGATTTGTGTTTCTGCTCAAGTTTGGGGTTTTGGTTGATTAGTAGATGGTCATGAAGCTGGAGCACTCTGAATTGGACTCCATCTGTATGTCCCTACACACTTTCTTCGAAACGGCTATACATTGACGTTTCTTTTGAGTTAAACGTGCTAAGTTTCTACGATACTGTGTGAGTGTTATAAAGCATGGATCCTCAACCACCGGGCCCCGGATCGGTACCGGTCCCTAGATCATTTTGTACTGGGCCGCAAAGAAAGAAAAAACAAATGATTAAAGAATGTGTTATTTTCTTCTGGGTGTCTTATTTTGAAAAATAACTACTTCCACCCTTGACTAATATCACTCTTTGGCATGTCTTTTTCTTGTATCAGCAATACAAGCATGCCCTTGTAAAATGACCCAGAAACGCATGGTGAAAGCATCATTCCTGGTCACGGATCACACTGCTAAAGCTTAGAAGCCCTTCACTATTCGGGGAATATTTTGAAAAATGAGAAATTTGTGATTCTTTGCTGTTTTCAAAACAATTGGCTACATTTTCCCTATGTAAAACCAGAAAGAGTTTAAACTGTGGCACAATTTTAATATTTACTTCATTTCCCCATCACTATAATATATTTGCATATTAAGTGATTGACACACAGTCCACGCGCACTAGAAGCTGTGCCATTTAATCCCTACTGTTGAATCCTCTAAGCCTCTTAATTTTTTTTTAACTATGGAAGCCCATATAGTTTTGTAATTACAAAAACATAATTTAGTCCACAGAGCATGACAATTCAATTTCTTGATTGCACCCACCGCTTTGCCTCTTCTCTCTGTCTTTTTAGAAAGGAAAGGGAGAGAAAAATAATCATGCCAAATGTATTAATTCAACATGATGAATCATGTATTCAAGTCAGTGGAGTGAATAATTAAAATTAGCTGATAAAACTTTCAGCAGAATTACTTTACCGAAATTGCTGAACAGATGTGTCACTTTAATGAAAATCCACAGCCAAGCTCGTTTCGCCTTTACTGTGTCGGATGAAAATATTATTCCCATGGCACATTCTTAATTTGGTAGTAAATACACTCGGAGCTATCGCTGGAAGGGTGGCTAGGAGTGGTTCCTTAAAGGAGGAGCAGCTTGCCACCCTTACTAATGTGATTCCTCCCTCTGCAAGCAGTCATAGCTAACTGCAGTATTTTGCAGCACTCCATTGTTGCCGCAAATTCTGAAGAGAACTTATTAAAATGCAATATTATCCCTATTTAACCAGAAACAATAACCATAATAATTCCTGCAAATCTTAAACAACGTAAGCACTCATCTGCCGTGAATGATTGGAATTTTGACTGGGGAATTTAATTCGGAACATTCAAATATAGGAATCTGAGCAGCTGTGTCCTCTGTGGTGCTCACCGTGATTCTGATTTGCCAGTCACTTTGTCTTTTACATTATTTATTTAGCTGCCACAAATGGATGTTTGTATGGTGAGCAAGGCTATGCTTTGTCCTTTTGTTGTATGGTTTAACTGAAGTGCACAGACCTCTGCCAGATGGAGTTCCAAGTTGTCAGAAGATATCGTTCAAGTACAGTTCTGGTAGCTGGTGATGCACGTTGTAAATTGGAGCCATTTTTCAGTTCTTGATTTGCCGATCAAACCAAATGAGACGTGGACATGTATTTTATCGTCAACGATAAATAAAACAACACATTTTGATCTGCGCCAAAATACAAATGACTCTTTGGCCATTCATCCATGTAAAGTAAAACATATCATAAAAGCATCGGGCTTAAGATTCAGTCTTGAGGCATGCCACTATGAGCCTGTTGTCCGGTGAGACTTGAGCACCATATTGTTACTTACAAAAGAGCATGCCAAGCATATATCAATGTTGATCACTGTACCATCCACTCATGTTCTGAGCCGCTTATCCTCACAAGGGTCGCGGGAGTGCTGGAGCCTATCCCTGCTATCTTCGGGCAGGAGGCAGGGTACACACAGAACTGGTTGCCAGCCAATCGCAGGGCACATGGAGACACACAACAGCTACACTCACAATCACACCTAGGGGCGATTTAGAGTCTCAAATTAATGCATGTTTTTGGGAAGTGGGAGGAAACTGGGGTGCCCGGAGAAAAAACATGCTGACATCAGGAGAACATGCAAATTCCACGCAGGAGGGTTGGGATTTGGACCCTGGTCCTCAGAACTGTGAGGCCAATGGTCTACAGCAGGAAAAGTAGAAAAAAAATCATTTGTATTAAAATGAGTTATACTGATGAATATATCTTCAGAATTTTATATATTCATATTGAAGCTCTCTCACTTTAAAATGCAATGTTTCCTTCATGAATGTATACTGAAAATTATATACTCCTGAACAATGTGTTTAATTTTGTACCCATTGTACACTGTCAAGTTCAGTTTCGATATTGCAGTTTAAAAGTGGGGGTTACCCCTCCCGTCTGAATGTTGGTTGTCTCTCATTTGATGGGCTAAAATGATAATATAATCTAAAATATAATATATAATATAAAATAATGGTTGTACCCTCCACATACGTAGCTATTAAGCAGGATAACATTTACCAGGTGCACTACTAAGTATACGATATAAAAGGACCTTACTCCGCAAGTTCCTGTATACCCATGGGCTTCTCATGCTACTGATCTTGGTGCCTGGTATTGTATCATTCTTTTTCTAGTTACAAGTGTTCGGGGTGAATTCTAATTCTTTACTCTGGTTAGCAGTGCCCAAGAGACTTCTGATAATGAGCTGAGAGGTTAAAAATGTGGCATGCCAGTCCCAGAAGATTGTGTTCAGATGGAGGGAAATAGCCACGGATCCTCCAGAGACCCAGTTACGGCCAAACCTCTGGCGGATAGCAGATACAGTTAATTCTCCTATTTGAAAGGAAAATGTTGCCACTTTGATTTGTGGCTGTAATTGGAACTCAGCTTAGGAAGAAAATTTTATCGTCACAACAAAAGTAGATTTGTATGCAGCAATTAGATAAGTCACTGAGTTGCATCATTTTAGTAACAATTACAATATGTTATCAATTTGTCATAATGATCAGGTTGAATGCCATAAACCATATTTTATTTCGTGGGCCAGAGTTGCCCCGCCAGATTTTCAATTTCTCAAAAATGCATTAAGGTCATTGGTGAGACTTTGGGGGGGATATGGAATCACTTCATCATTTATAATAATATAACGCTTGCTAATTTGGGGAATAAAAAGCATGTATTTGTGTTATAGACCATAAAGGTCACACAACCTAGTTTTTAGGTCCAGACTCTTTTGCATATTTGTATTATTTTACCTGTAAATAAATATCTTAACAAAGGTTAGATTAACTTGTTGAGCTCGATAGACAAAGAAATGCCTCACTAAAATTCACAATACCGTCTCAACTAAGTCATTTTTTTTCCATATACATGTATATCTTCATTTTCTGGTATTCTATATTTCTGCCATTCATATCAACTTTGGCCATGATCTGTCAACTATTAATAGAAAAGAGGAAGGTATCATTATAGCGAACAATAAACTGTCAATCCAGTTTTTATTCCCTGTGTGAAGAGCAAGTTGAGAAGTTCTTCAGTGACTTGTACATTTAATATCAGTCTAGCTGAAAATAGCAGAAAATCTGTCAAGATTTATGCTCTTTTAGCAATAGGCTGTCTCCACAGCCGTTTGACTCCAGCAGCAGAGTGTGGAAAATAATCATGAAAAAAGGCAAGAGTGGGTAAAAAAAAAAAAAAAGAAAAACAACTCTTGACCTAAATTTTGATAAGTTTGGTGACAATGAGAAAGATAAGTGTTTGTGACAGTTGTGAATGATGCCTCGCTATGGGCCTGTGAGCTGTACTGTGGCTAAATTGACACCATTGTCAAACACACTTTGCGCAAGGCTGAAAACCCTCGTGAACCATTTAATGTGACAATGGGGAACCCTAATTCTTCATTAACTCTCAGGAAAATGAGCTTTGGTCATGTCATTTTATCCGAACTGGCTGTTTTAAAGATTTTAATAACCAAGCTTTTACAGCTAACTTAGTATTGCTCCCCCACTTTACCACCTCTCTCCTCAGTCTCCTCATCTCCTTCACACTTACTATGAAACCTAGTGATCCTTATAGCCAGAATTATTGCGCGGTTATCGTTAATGACTTTGAAATAGATTGGCCTTGTTAATAAGCAACAAATTCCTCTCATTAGACTGTATGCTCCCCAAAGAAATTCTCATTACAGAGACAAAAGATGAGTATAAAGCGTAAGATGCTGTCAGGCAAGGTATGGGGGTGGGTACAGAGTTTGGAACAAAGATAAATAATACCCCATCTGCTGGAGGATTTGCTTCCTATCACAGTCCAGCTCCTATTTTAATAAACCGCTCCATCCGCAGGCCCCCGAGCCTATCCTGAAAATGACTGTTTGACCTGCACTTATACATTATTACAGGGGTGTCCAAACTACAGCGTGGGGGTTATTCACAGCCCGCTGTCCATTTTTTAATACCCAACAGCATTTAGGAAACATAACATTCCACCTGGCCTGCAACGTTATTTTAAAAAAGAAGAAAGAGGTGGAGGGGGCAGCAATCAAAATTTGGATGGGGTTGTTGGGTCACCCACATCCCCATGGGTGCGAGACCCCTAAAAATGAAGACTGGTTATTCATTGGGTTTATATAGTGCTTTTGTAGCTATTGATGAAAATAAAGTATTCACAAATAAATTAGAAACACATTAGTCTTCACAGCGACCTGATGAATAAATATGGTTCAGTGTGAGAAGCAAAAATGCTTGCCTCTACTTCCTGCTCTGTGCTAACATCTATTTTTTTTTACATGCCATATTAATAATCGCATAACTGCTTTCTAAATTTTAAGCCTACTAAAGTTTGTCCTTGTTTTGATTGTGTAATTGTGGATGTAATTTAGCTGCTGCTCAGTGCTCTTCTACTATCTACGAGGCAGAGGGCCACTCCAAAATCCGGGAATATCCTAAACTATTAGCTTGCCACCCTACCTAACTGCTGTCACATAGCATTTTTTCATAAGTAATTATTATGTACTGTATAATAACTTGATGGACTCGTTTCAGCATCTTTCGTAAATTAAAACTGAAGAACATTAAAGTAGCCCTTTTAGCTGTAAATGTTTCCGTATATGGCCCTCAGAGGGGGGAAAAAAAAAAGGTTTGGCTGTCCCTGCATTATAGCTATCTACGGATATCCATGAGTGTGAGGCAACCAAGCAGGACTGGGAGGTGGTAGTGGGACAGGAGCGCTGCTGAGGTGTGTAATATGATCAGGAGTTACTGTCACACACCGCTAATGTGTATACAGTATCTCGGGCTGACATATTGAGATCATTTGGGTAATCTTTATGTGCAGTGAGAGGAAACCTCGGTCAGAAGAAAATGGTATCCACGTTTTTTTGTTTTTTTTTTTTTTTTTGTCACTTCTCTGAGTCACTGCTAAGATGCAGGCCAACGTTTATATGGCTTGGTAAGTGTTACCATATTACCTTACCCAACTTTGTAGGATTGGTTGGAGTTTCTTTGTTGGATTGTTTAGAGGTCTTTTGTTTTGGATATAATACATTCTTGGGGTAGATTCAAAACTCAAAACAAAATTGAAACATTGATTCATGGAAATAGATAAAGAAGGAAATGACCTTAAAACTCCTTTCTGTATTTCGTTGATATGATTTGCCGATATGTAATTTTGGCGGCAAAGTGGATGACTGGTTATAACGTCTGCTTCGTAGTTCTGAGGACTGGGCTTTAAATCTGGGCCCTATCTATGTTTTCCCCGTGCCTGTGTGGGGTTACCCCAGGTATTGTAGTTTTTGTCTCACATTTCACAAATATGTATGAGAGGTAGCTTGAAGACTGTAACTGCCCAAAGCTGTGAATAGTTCTTTGTTTATATGTGTCCTGCAATTCGCAGGCGACTAGTTCAGGGTGTACCCTGCCTCTCACCCAAAGATAGCTTGGATAAGCTCCAGCAAACCCACTGAGGATGAGCAGTTCAGCAAATGGTATGGTTAATTAGAGGCCTCCACTCAAATAGCTGCCGTGTCTGTTAATCGACAGCTGCGTCATCCACTTTAAAAGATGCATCCTTCATCGAAAAAAGGAAATTCCAAATTGGAAGAAAAGAAATGGCTTGTAACTTTAATTACCTCCATTTTTTCCACCTCATTCCGACATGATATACTTAACTGCTAATTTGACAGCCCATTTGAGAGCTGTTTCTAACCAAAACAGCAGCACCTCCCATTCACATAAATTGTCAAGTACCGACTACTGTTTGAATATTGGTAAATGTTTTCCTTGTGTGGTTTTTCAGAATAATCTCATGTTATATTTTCTGAAACGTTTGAGTAGCTACATTGTATGCTTCCCACCCTGTCTATGGTGAATTACGCATACACAATCACTCAAGCTCCTCCTTGGACCTTATCTTGGTGGAAGGGTTTGTTGTGTCCCAGTGGTCAGAGGAGCTAAGTCATCTGGGCCTCATCACCTGTGGGAGGGCCCTTGGGGTTGGGTGCAGAGTGAGCTGGGCCGTGGCCCAAGGCAGGGACCTTGGTGCTCTGATCCAAGGCTACAGAATCTGTCTCTAGGGATGTGGAATGTCACCTCTTTGGGAGGGAAGGAGCCCGAGTTGGTGTGTGAGGTCGGTGAGTTCCAAGTAGCCTTCACACACCTTTTGGTGGTCCATTTACTTTTCTTGGTTTTGCTTCACAAACAGCATTTTTGCCGTCACCTCACAAGTCCTCGGTTGGATTAAGGTCCGGGGATTGGGCTGGCCACTCCATAACATTAACTTTGTTGGTTTGGAACCAAGTCTTTTTCATGTTTACTAATGTGTTTGGGGTCACTGTCTTCATTTCAAGGACATGTACTCTTTAGCATAAGGCAACATGATGTCTTCAAGTATTTTGACATATACAAAACAATCCATGAGTCCTGGTATACGATAAATAGGCCCAACACCATAGTAGGAGAAACACGCCCAAATCATGATGCTTACATCACTTCGCTTCACTGTCTTCATTGTGTGCTGTGGCTTAAATTCCGGGTTTGGGGGTCGTCTCACAAACTGTCTGTGGGCCCTGGACCCAAAAAGATTAATTTTACTCTCATCATTCCACAAAAAGTTCCTTCATTTGTCTTCAGGCCAATTGATGTGTTCTTTGGTAAACTGTTGTCTCTTCTGCACATGCATTTTTTGTTAACCGAGGAACTTATCAGAGTACTTACAGGTCATTCTAAGCTGTCTTTGATCATCTTGGAGTTTATCATTAGCTGAGCCTTTGCCATTCTGGTGATTCTGTGATCCATTTTGATGATTGTTTTCCGTTTTTTTGCCACATTTTTCTGATTTTGCTCTCCATTTTAAGGCATTAGTGATCATTTTAGCTGAACATCCTATATTTTTCTGCATCTCTTCATAAGGTTTCCCTTCTCCAATCAAACTTTTTATCAAAGTACGCTGTTCTTCTGAACAATGTGTTGAACGGACCAATTTCCTCAGGCTTTCAAGGAGAAATGCGTGTCCTGGTCCTGGCTTCATCCTGAAATGGGGGCCAAATGATTCACATCTGGTTTTCACAGAATCGATGACCTCACTGATTGAATGCCACACTGCTCGTAGTTTTTTTAACACACCCCTTTCAACAAATTTCCCAATTGCACAGGCTTAAGAGTGTGTATATCGAGAATGTTGGGTCTTGTTGGTTTTCTAACGATCTACTGCACCTACTGGTAACTTGTTTGACGTAGCAATACAAAAACATAGTGAAAATATTAGAAAGATTAGACTGCTATTATTTTGAACATTACTGTATACAGTAAATAGTGGTCTTTTTCTTTTAGTTTTTAGAACAGATTAGGACACACCCTGTTAAAAGACTGTAACTTTACCATTTCCAAGAAGACAAAATGCAAATATTTCCAATGCTCGTATTGTTTCCAAGACGTTAAATATCATCTTACAATCGACAGTTACATCTGAGCATTGCAGAGAAAAGGTCTAAGTAATGCAATTTAGAAATAATGTGTTTCTTTATTACTTGATTGTACCATTGGCTTGAAAATTTGCATTTTTGTTTCATTTTTATCTTACTGTATACTTGCACTGATAATATGGTACAGGAGGTATGTGACTGTCCATAGCAAATGGAGATTAGCCTTAAATGGGTCTGATTTATTTCTGCTGTGGGCCCAGCAGCCAGGCTGAGCCTCCCGGAAATTTATAGCCAAACGTCACTTTTACATGATGGGTTTGTAACAAATATCTGCTGCATATTGTCAAATTAATCTTCCATTTAAAATTAATGGAGTTAGACTCCCTTGGTTCAATGTAATTTGGTGTTCACGGGCAGCAAGAACTGCAGTGTGAATACAGAATGAGTTGAGGCCAAACGACCTAATCTTCCATCACCTTGAACCTGAGAGGAGAGGACGCCTCATCCAGCACTCGCTAATGAGATTGTGCTCACCTCCAGGGAGGGATGGGGGTGGTGGTGGTTGGGGAGGGGGGTCGGCATGGGGAGAGTTAGAAAGATTGGGCAAACATCATGACAGAAAAAAATGGTAATATGAAGTATACGAATGGATGGTGGAATTCGTAAAAAGGATTTGTTAGAGATGAGTGGAAGATATTGTATATGGTGCAGGTCCTACATAGCAGTTTGTAGCGTCCCATTATGCATCACTACTTTTTTTTTTTTGCACAGTATTTGCTCCAACTCCTGTTATAAGACATGGAGCACTATACAGTATGTGAAAGACACAGGGCATGTTATGATAAAATGATTCCTTTTATTATTTCACACCGCTCTGTCGGCCATGACAAAGATCGAACATACTGTATTTCACAGCTAAGGATGCACTGCTCAGCAGGGGTGTCTGTATTTCCATAATTCATAAATTGAGAAAAGGTTCCCTTGTGGAAGCCACACCATATTATTGTCAAAGAAAACAGTTTTCTATTAACCTCCACTAACAACAAATAATGCTGCTGGTCGATGTCAGATAGTGTTGGATTGTAAATCAAAGACTCCCACAAGAAATAATTGAAATGGATATTTGTCCTAGGGTAAAACTGTTGCCATAATAACATGTTCATAAAGAGTAGAGGCAATGTTTTAAGTAAGATCTCAATGATCATGAATCATCATAAGAGCACTCAACAACAATCACCTTTCCGTATGCATTGAATCCCTTCCATTCTTAGAAACTATCACTAACCTGTGCGGATGCAGCTGTGGAGTCAGGATTACAGTAAATATTTGTATGAAAAGAAGTCGATAACGATAAAATGGAAAAACTGTAACTATGGCAGAGAGTGCCTACTTGGCCCTTGCCTTGTTGCAATATTTTCTTAAGCAGCTACGCAATTTAGTACAAAGTGCTCCACTTGGAACCTCAAAAGGTCATAAACCAAAGACCACCTGCACATTTGTCCAATTTGTGTCAATCAGTGACATCTGGTTGGAGATAAATAAATAAATAAATAAATAAAAATACCAGTGCTCATTATGTGGAGCACTCTTATCCCAAACTAAATTGCCATAGTGGTTGATCACCAAAGAAATCATAGCCATTATTAATCCTCATGATCATTGTTTGTGAAGTTTACTGAAAGTAATTTTTTCTAATATATGCACAGTCTCCTCCACACTGACACACTTCAGTTCCTTCAGATTAAATCCATTTCTGGGCCAATGGCCTTGCTGTTTACCTGCTTCTGCTCCAGTTTTTTAATCACTTGGGTAATGATGCACTTATATTAGTATTAATCCCCGTTCAGTCCTAAATGCATTTTCATGAGTTCATTGATTAACTTTTTATTTTAATGTCCCACCCGTTCCCTTACACGCTCTGGCAATTTGTCAGTTCAATCCCATGGCTTTTTTTTTTTTTTTTTTTTGGACTGCTATGTAGCAATTTACACACCTACACACTCATTTATTTGTGCATTCATTCATTGACAACATTGATGTTGTTCTCCTTTTCTCGTTTCTGAAACATTTAATTGATGCACCCCTGTGTTTGCCTGTTTTTTGTACTTAAATCCTGTGTTGAATAGATGCCTTACTTTATCCGTAAAATACTGATAGTCACTGATTGTCTTTCATTGTGAAAGGTTGTGTTGGTATTTGCAAATACAGGATCTCATTTTGATATTATAGCTGTTCATGAAGCAAAGGATGATAATCATTGTTTGCCATCTAACTCATTTATGCACCACTGTGTCTCTAGGCAGTCATTTGGTTCTGATTCATACCTGTCTAATTTAAGCAATGTACTGCTTCGCTCCCAGAGTTCTGTCAGCTTGGTTTTTATTTATTTCTTTTTTCATTTTTTTTATCTAGGTGGGAATCAAAGTCCAAATAGATATGATACCGTATATATACACGTGTATCCAATTTGATGTGTGTCCCACACCTTAGACGCACAAAAATAAGCAGGAAAAAAATGTATTATGATTGATCTCTGTTTTACGATGCTATGGTTTAGTACTTGGTCGTGTGCTAAAAATCCACCATATGCTTTTTTTATGGGCGGCAACTGTAGAGTGTTCGCTTCACAGTTGTTCAAATCCCGGCCCTGGCTCTGTGGCTTTTGCATGTTCTCCCCGTACCCACGTGGCTTTTCTCCAGGAACGCCGGTTTCCTCCCACATCCCAAAAACGTGCAACATTAATTTGACACTCTAAATTCAGCCTAGATGTGATTGTGACTGGAACTGTTGTCTGTCTCCAAGTGCCCTGCGGTTGGTTGGGAATCAGTTCAGGGTGTACCCCGCTTCCTGCCTCATAACAAATGGAATTGGTCCCAGCACTCCCGCAACCCTCATGAGGATGAGCAGCTCAGAAATTGGATGGATGGATCCTATTATTAATTTCTTATTTATTCTTTTTTTTTTTCATCTGATAGGATGAGTGCGTGTCTGTGTGTGTGCGTGTTTGTGTCTACGTGTGTGCATGCACTTGGATGCTTTTGAAATGCAAAGTTTCCTGACAGTCAGGCGGCAGCTCCACAGTTAATAAAATTAATGGAAAGTGATAGTGTCGAGTGCTGCAGTGGGATTATTTTGTCTAAACACCTGTAAGAATCTGTGAGTTGATGTGTTAATACAACCTGCGTTGTTAAAAGTCATCCCAGAAGAAGAAGAAATTAAAGGCTGATGCTGTTTTGTGGGGGCCTATATCATGCTGACTTCAACTTGATCCTGTAGGCCTGACAAAGTTGCTGCAGACCGGGAGCTTGACATGTCTGCTCTTTAAGGTTTTAAGGCTCAACACACAGTATCCAGTCCTGTATTTTATTTTATTTTTTTTAATTGCAGTACAAAAAAATGTGGTGATTGTCCAGGAAGAAGTGGATGGTCTTAAAGCAGAGAAATGTTCAATAGATAGGAACGATAATGTGGATATTTTGGAGAGGTGGCTAGAAATGATCGATCACCCCAGGCATTTTTAGCACCAGTTGCTGTCCAGGCTTTGCTCTCCAGCCACTGGTAAATGAGCTTTTTGAGCAAAAATTGCATTTCACAACGAATATGATTTTTTTTTTTATGGAATGAAGCATGATCGAGTCAATGACCGTCAAGCCGTACAAATGCAGGCTGTATAAATACTCAGTGTGGGTCAGGCCTAAAGTACATGCTAAAAAGTGATTGTGTTATTTTGTTCATAATTTAATGGAACTTGAATAATTCAAATAACAAGCCAGGCTTGACATTATATAATTTGGAGATTGTCTCGTCATCTTGCAATGGAATGAAAAGACACGAGAGCGATGGGCCTTGAAACACAAATGAGTTGTGACACTTGTGACCACAGGATAAACATGCTTCTTCTTTTTCTTGTTCTCGTGCCGTCTCCCAGTTTGCTTGCAAAGGCTACTTTTAGTGGAACTTCAGTGATTTTCCTCATTTTATTCCCCGTGTTGCTGACGCATACTCCTGTCTACAGGAAAATACTGCAGCCTCCCTCAGTGACTAGCTGGTGGGTGACAAATAGTCCTTGCTTTACACTCCATTTAGTCCAAGGCAGCTCCCACCCTCCTCCCTGTCTTCCTCACTTCTGCCCTCGAGCTCCCATCACATCCTGTCCCTCCTGTTTTGTCTCCAGGCACTGACCTTTCAGATGGTGCCTTTTCCCGGCCTCCCTGGCCAGTGGCTCCCCTGGGAGCTATAATGGACTCGGTGTTAATTGCCTGTTGAAGGACAGAGGCTGTTCTGCACAGCCTGATTGCAGACTCCCTTGAGAATACAGCCGTCTGTGTGGTTGTTTCTCTAATACAGGACAGTTTTAAAAAAAATAAAAAAAAAAAACACCCATCGTGTGCCTACAGGTTTGTAGACAGACATTTTGATGATATAAACACAAATCAAATACCGGTAACATTTTAAACTCTAAATTATCTTAGAGGGTTCTGTCTTTTCCTGACATAATTTCAGATGTGGTCGAATCTAAATGATGATTCTTTAATTGTTCACATTTGGGCCATTTATGAGAAAGTACTTTTGTTGATCCTGATCTTGGCAGCATGTACGTCCAACCGCCAATCATATGAGCTCCGACATACAAACACAACCTCCCTTTGTGGCCTCAGTGACAGTTCGATTTATAACTTGCCATTGCCAGAGAATACATTTATCACAGATTTCCAACTTTTTTTATTGTGTGCAAGTGAGTAGAATGTGAGGTTAACGCTGAATGTTAAAACAGATATAATTTGCAAAGTTTCCTTTTTTTATTGCTTGTTTTTTTGATAATGCAGTACCTGGAATTGCAAATGCCCCAATTTGAGTTTTTGTGTTTTCAACTTTCAAAACCAATTGTTAAAGTACAGGTCTCTAAACTGTTTAACCTTGTAAATGTTAAAAAAAAAAAAAAAAAAAAAAACACATGGTGTATTTACTCTTTCAAATGTTTTTATTTTTGTATTTAAATGCTTTGAAATCATGGACAGCACATCGAATGACGTTGTTTATGAAATGCGCAGGACAAAATTGTTCTGCTTTGCTTTGCTTTACAACATAATTCTCTTACAAAAGCCCACTAACAGATGACAGGAAACTGTTGAGTGGCTAATAAAATTACCAATATTGTCCATCTATCCAGCCATTTTCCTAGTCGCTTATCCCACAAGGGTCACGGGGAGTGGTGGAGGCTACCCCGGCTGTCAACGGGCAGGAGGCGGCGTACACCCGGAACTGCTTGGCAGGGCAGGGCACATGGAGCCACACTCACAATCACACCTATGGGCAATTTAGAGTGTCCAATTAATGTATGTTTTTGAGATTTGGGAGGAAACCAGAGTACCCGGAGAAAACCCAAGCAGGCCGGAGAGAACATGCAAACTCCACACAGGAGGGGCCGGGATTTTAACCCCGGTCCTCAAAACTGTGAGGCCAAAGCTCTAACTAGTTCTGCCACCATGCCGCCTCACAACAATAAGTACACCAATGTATATTAGCTTCCGATAACTGGATGAGTCGTCAATATGGACTTGGGGTATTTCTGTCTGGCTCTTAGTCACAAAATGATTCTTGTGCTCCATACAGGGATTGAACTACTCTAATTGACATATTAAATAATTGAAAGAGGGACAGTGATGCCATGCGGGCTGTTGGCCACCCCTGGTACTTAGGGTGGGCAAAAGCATGTGACAGGAATGTTTTTAATACACATGGAAACTATTTTAGTTTGTGGGGAAAAAAACCACAAAATATGTTCTGTTTTATATTTTAGGGGCTTTTGAATTGCCCAATTTTACCATATTCATACATGTAGACAGCTCAAACGAAAAAAAATCCTTGCCTGTTGCAAACTTGAGGTTCTGTTCGGTTCAGTGCAGTTGAATGTTTACAATATGTCACGGTTTGGTTTTACCACAGTACACTAATTATTGTAGTGGGAAAGCTCAGGTATTGCAGGAAGGTTGATGGTTGGGGTGGGCGAAGAGGTCAAATCAAAAACCCTAAACTCCTTTTTCTTGCTCCCTTTGCCCTTCTCAATAAAGTTTAGTAGTTTCCACGCCTTTCCCCACAGGTTTTTATGAAAAGACATCTTTACATTATATATTTCCGTGCATGCTATTATTGCTACAGCAATATTCATGAAATCCTGACAATCACAAATTGTCCATTGAGATAGTGTCTGCTTACTAATTTAACAAAATTTATTGACAAATTGGTTTAAAGTTACATTGTAAATTACTGCTAATATAACTAAAGGCAGGAACACTTTTAAAGACAATACAAGTTTAGAAACGATCAAAAAAGGATAAATAATAATAAAATGACGATATCAATTTTAATTTTGCCATATAGTAATATCTCTACATGGAACATTTTTTTCTTCATATGCTTGCCCAATCATGAATGTTATATGTTTTGCTAGCTTGCTTGCGACTTTTATGCCTCGGGCCAACGGGAGCCTGTAAACCTTCGAGCCCTGCAGACACCTCAGACCCCTGTATTTTAAACCTCACACATCAGCGATGTCAGTTAAAGCCCAATAACCTTTCACCTTTCAGAGAGCCAGTGGTTGTGTGCATTTGCCTCTGTTTTATTTGGGAAATTATGCACTATTGCCTCAGAAATGTTGAGAAATGTCTGAAATCATATGATAACATGAAATTCTGGATCTTAACTTGCTCATATCTTTATGTATTCCCAATATTTTAAATAAAGATGAATACTGCTTTTGATGAAATGTTACTCAGAGCCACCAGGTAAAAACGCACCTTCATCTCTGGTCCTACATTTCCTCTGTGTAAACCCCATAGCAGGACCTTGATGTCTAAAGTTTGAAATCTAAAGTGGGTCCTGTTATCCTGGCGGCCATAAAGTGATTCCAATAAGATAAGGGACCTCTTTCATCCCATTTATCTTAGAGCTGTTCTGTCACGGTGAGGCTGATTCGCATAAACAGTGATGCCTTCTAGGCAGACCAGGCCGGTGACGACCATGCTGGGAATTTATTTTGACACCCTGCCGATTTCCAACTTGCTGTCAATGTGGAACTTCTCACATGTCCTCTGAACGGAATTCACCATGACACCCAAAATTGTTTAACCGTGGGCAGGTTGTATCTAAAATATTTATCACCAGATGTTGCAGCAGCGTTCATGACCAAGTAATGGTTTCACGCAATCAACCAAAAAGCACAAAGAAGCGCAGCACTATAAAAGGAAGACTCTCCCCAAAATCCATATGTCCAATAAACCCTCCTATGCAAAGTAATATTATTATTACATATATTTTGGACATTGATTGAAACAAAACATTGAAAATAAACATTTTTGAAATCCAATTGTTTGTAATTATTTTTCACAAAAACAGGATTTAAAAAAGAAATACAAAACCTTGGTGTTCTGACAGATTCTGCCCTATCTTTTAGCAGGCATATCAAGTCAATTACTAAAACTTCCATCTGCCCTTTGAAGAAAATATCCAGCGTGGAGGCTTGCATGTGTCAAGCAGACCAGGAGAAGCTCAACCATGCTTTTATCTCAAGTAGATTTGACTATTGAAGTGGTCTTCTTACTGGACACCCCACAAAAAGCATAAAACAGCTGGAGCTCATTTAGAATGTTATACCTCAGGTTTTCACAAGAACAAAAAGATCAGAGCATATAACTCCTATTCTGAATTCTTTACACTGTCTTCCAGTCAGCTTTAGAATAGATTGTAAAGTTCCTCCAATGGTGTATGAATCACTAGGTGGTTTCGGTCCTGAATACATGAAAGAAATGCTAATGAAAGAGAAACCCAGAAGGACACTGAGATCGACAGATTTACAGTAGGTCCAATAGTGGAGCATAGAGTCCAAAGGAAACATGGTAAAGGATCATTTACCTATCATGCTGCACACAAATGGAATACGTTCCCAAAAGAAGTGATGTCAATCTAAAGTGTAAATGTTTTTAACTTCAGGTTAAAAAAATGAACTTTTTTTTTCATGGTATTCAGAGCATTTCCATTTTTCAATATTTCTTGCTAAGTAAGTTGTTTCAGGTTTGCTTTTTTTCCCTCTTTGTTTTAAATGGCTGCCCTTCCAAATCTGCCGATGATGTGCTTGTAAACTTTACCGATTTTCTCCTTGTTCGGGTTTCACAAAACCCAATTGAATGGAAGTGTTTCAAAACAAACCGTTGTTCTAATCAGTCAGTTGGAGGTGCTAGGTGATTTCACTGTGTTTTTGTTCAGTGGACATGTTAATCACTTATTTTACACTCAACTTTTTTTTTTTTTTTTAATTTAGTTGGGGATTAAATTAGCCAGTGTCTGATGAGTGGCTGAGGAGAGGAAGCTACTAGGTCTTCTTTGATACATGCACCAGTACAATCACATTAACACGCCATGAAGCGGCCCTTGTTAAGACCAAGAAATCACCTTGAATTGGGAGGATAATTTTAGATTTTGTAGACCTCATGGGTAAACCCCAGCTAGATATTTGGAGCCTGCTGTGCCCTTAAGATAAATAACTTACAGTAGTTTATGTTGGAGAACAAATCTTTTTTTTTTTTTTTTTTTTTTCATGAAACTGAATACTTGATCTAGATCAGATTTTGGCTACAATTTCCCTCATTTACTCAACAATGAAAATTCAAATAGATGAATAAAAAGGATCCATTGTGCTGTTGCATACGGTTATCTATGCAATTTGTATTCAGGAATACCCGGTTTCAAGTAAATTATTAAAACAAACTAATATATCAACTGTTGGGCAGCACGGTGGTGCAACTGGTTAGAGCATTGGTGTCACAGTTCTGAGGACCGGGGTTCAAATGCCTGGTAACACCCGTGTGGAATTTGCATGTTCTCCTCCTCCCTGCGTTGGTTTTCACCAGGCATTCAGTTTTCCTCCCACATCCCAAAAACATACATTAGTTGGAGATCCAAAATTGGCCATAGGTGTGATTTTGAGTTCGACTGTTGTCTCATGTGCCCTGAAATTGGCTGGCAACCAGTTCAGAGTGTACCCCGCCTCCTGCCCGATGATAGTCGGGATAGACTCCAGCACTCCAGCGACACTTGTAAGCGCCTCAGAAAATGGATGGATGGAACGATTGAGCAAGTGTGGCGTTCATATTGTTCCATATATTATGAAAGTGGGGGTCATCAGTTTCTTGTCTGTATATCCCTTGTGATTGGGTGGCAACCAGTCCAGGATGCCACCTGGCGCCCAAAACCAGCTGGGAAAGGATCCAGGTCACGCATAACCGTCAGGAGGATAAAGTATAGAAAATGGGTGGATGGATGATAAATAAGTGACGTTGGTTAAATTCAGAGTTAATTATATCCCACTGAACAAGAATAATTAATTAGAAACATTCTATGAATAATGTAAGAAAATTAATAACAGGTGGCACTAGGTATGAAATAGGCCTTTGGACAGGGGAGCCAAGGATAATGCAACTATGAAAATTTTTCTTTCCCAGGGCCCCCTTTTGTATCTAGAACGGATATGCTGCTTCATTGGGTCCCCAGAAAGGCTCCATTTTGTTCTATCTGCGTAAAAGTCACTGGTTTATGTGACAGGTTAAAATCTTTATAAGATTAAGTGGCTTCAAGTCCATTGCTGAATAGCTTTTTTTGTACTGGTCTCTGATCTGTCCGTCATTTTTCCACAACAATGTACAAAGAAAAGGAGTTGAATGGTGCAGAAAGGGCACCCTGCTGGGGTCTCTTTACAGAGTCCAGGGCACTATGAAGAGGGCACAAATGACTTAGATTTTGTGGAAATCGTGACGATTCTCACTTTTGGCGCCTTTCCATTCCACAACAAAGCATACACGTTGTGTGACATGAGTGACAGTGTCAGATTATGAACGGAGAAATGTGATTTAATATCAATGGAGGAACCATTTAATGACAGTCACAAAGCAATTCAGTGGTTACAATTCACATTCATTTTTTATCGCAGGTTGCTGAATAGAATAGAATCAATGCCTTTCAGAACAAAAGACAGACAATGAAGGTGCATCCATCCATCCAACTATTTTCCGAGCCACTTATCCTCACAAGGGTCGCAAGAGTGCTGGAGCCTATCTTACCTATCTTCGGGGAGGAGGCAGGTTACACCCTGAAGTGGTTGTCAGCCAATCGCAGGGCATATGCAGACAGACAACAGCCGCACTCACAATCACAACGAAAAACATTTTAGAGTCTCCAATTAATGCATGCTTTTGAGATGTTGGAGGAAACCGGACTGCCCAGAGAAAACCAATGCAGGCACGGAGATAACATGCAAACTCCACACAGGTGCGGCTGGAATTTGAATCCCCTTCCTCAGAACTGTGAGGGCAATGCTCTAACCAGTTGCTCCACCGTGCCACCAATGAAGGTGCAATGAACCGATATTTTCTTTTAACTGCAGTGAAGAAAAAGCTTTAGTGCATAGTGCCAGTAAGAAGACAAAGCATACACAAATTGGATTGTATATATTAAGGGACAATTAACTTTCATTTTATTATGTTTGTACGATTAATACTACCAAAAGGCATTTGAAATGTCCTTATCTAATTAGTCATATTCCAACTGTGAATATGAGTGATAAATATCCCAATCCGACTGCACCTGAAATAAGTGCAAATGATCCTCCCGCCTAGCAAGTATAAAATCGGTGTCTCTCATATGATGATGAAGCCTTTAAGCCTTTAAATGGATTCCTCAAAACAAATTGTACTGCAATTCCATTGTAAAGGGACATAAATTGAAATCAGATTATCTAATGGGATATTGACTGGATTGTATTAAATGTTGCTGCACAGCAATATATAGATCTGAGGAGAGGATGCATCTCGATTCTGGGTACTTGAACCATGAGGCCTCAGTCTACTACTACACATGCAGTCTCCTGATGTGTGTGGCCTACTTAGTCAAACGTGTGTTCTCTCCACAGCATCATGTGGTTCTTATTTTAATTGCTTAAGTAGGCCCACCTCTGTATCCCGTGGTCATTTCAACAAAGTGTTTGGATTTGTGTATGCCTTTATTTGTGGCTGATTTAACTCCATGTCAGTTTAGTTGAGTTTGTGTCTTGGCTAATATTTGATGTTACGCCAAGAACTTAATTTCCCAATAATTCTGCAAATCCAGGACGTAAGAGCTAGTTCAAGTCTTCTGTGATTGATCTGACGGTCTAAACCTGATTTAATTGCCTCTAATGCCACATTAACGCTTGTCCAAATATTTGACTTGTCATCCTAATTCAGCCTGCTCCTCCAAGAATAGCATGGTCATCTGTTTTTCATTGTCTCTACATCCCTGCTCTTCCACTCAGATTTTCCATCTCTCAGGCACAATTGGCGGTCTTTGTTTTTCCTAGCTCTCTCTCTTTCGTTCCTTCACACACGTAGCTGGATGTGATTATGAGCTTTTTGAAAGCTACATCAGGACACAATTTGTCAGACCCTAACAGCCCATTCTGTTCTGAGGGGTTAACATTCTGTTTGCGTTACAGAGCATTCAAACTCTAATTAAAACAACATTACATTCCCCATCTGCCAATCTTCCATAATCTTCTTTAATTGCCGTAATTAAACTATATTTACATGCGCAAAATACTTGTAATTTAGCAAATTGCACTGTACACACTTAACATTTAATCAGTGATGCTGCGGTGATTAGTGTTTTGATTTCAGCGGTAAACCTGTTCTGACAGTCTAAGTGGACCTCTGCCTGAGGTCCTACAGGGGGTAGGAAAATAATCTGGAGGGGATACAAAGCCAGAAAAAGCATTGGCACTTGTTTTTTTTTTAAATAGCCCTCAAGTTTCTAACCTTATTGTAGGGACATGAGTGACATAAAACAAGAGACTTAATTTTCAGTAATATAAAACCACGAAATAGTTAGCGCTCCAAAAGGTAGAAGAGTGAGTCAGTGTGGTAAATGGGAATTAGACCTGCAGGTGCCTCACCATTGCCCCATGCTATATCAAAATTACACTTTCTCACTGTCTGTATGCTTGCTTTTGGATTAATGGAATTAGATAGGGATTTTAATAGAGGAGCGAATTTCTCAAGTTGTACTTTTATATTCGCATCTAACAGACAAGCCTTGCTCATTACCACAAGCGGTTTGTAGAGTACCCAAATATTGCACTCAAGTAAGAGCAATAATGTAACTAATGTACAAAGTAGTCATTCAAATATTTACTGAAGATGAAGAAAGTACTCAATGAAAAGCAAAAATACTCAAAGAATAGATGTAAGAATGAAAAGTAAAGAAGGTCACGTCAGTCATTCTAATGGAGTAAAAATATGTATCCTTCTTTAGAAAAATACTCAAAAGTAGAAAGTATGGTGTATTTAGTGCAGTACATCTACTGTAATAGAGTAAATGTAGCACATCTACTTCTTACCTCTGATTAGCATCATACCGTAATTCGCTTTCTCCTCGCTTGTGTTCCATTCACTCATTACCACTAAAAACAGAAACCATGACCCAGTGTTTATTTTCGGTGTATAAGTCTTGGGAATTTTTCCTGAAAGTATGTGAAACACCTGAAATTAACTGTCCTTTTGGACTACGCCAGATGAAAGTTCTGTGAGAGATTTATGGTCAGAAGTCCGTCACTACTGTCAGGCACTTTCCGATAGAAGAACCATACGGAGTTAAAGTAGTGTACTGTGGCGTAATGTTGGGAGAGACATGTTTGCTTCGCAAAATCCGAGAGTAGATATTTAGGGCTTCTCACACAGGAAGGTAGAGGGGGGATTTTGCAAAAGAACCTAAAATGAGCAAGACCAAGTAACTATGGCACAGACATATTGACTTAAATATCTGAATTCAATTTAATTGTCATTTTTTCTTATGTGATGACAAATCTGCCCATTAACATACATACATTATGCAAAATTTCTCTATGGAAGACCTGTTAATTCACATATACATATCGTAGGAAGTTGTCTATTTTAACTACATATACGGCTCTGTGTTTGTAGACCACACACCTGCAGCCGAGCGCAAAAAAAAGCATATCTTGATTTTTTTTTTTTTTTTTTTTTTTTTCAACCTCATGGATGTGAGGAAATCAGTTTCTTCTTCAATCATGTTAAAGACTGCCATTGCGCTTATCACGTGCCACATTTAAAGGGAATGAGAGGAGCCGCTTCAATTGAACGCAATATGAAGTTGGCTGAGATCCTTGTTTGCACATGCAATACAAATGTATTTACATAAACACAGTATATTTATCATCTGTTCATATTTATCAATTCAAATATAAATGTATCACATTTGATCGCTCATTTATTGTACATACACATAACCTAATGTCTGTCCATTTACTGTACACTATGCAAATGTACTCATCTGCCTATTTCCCAACCCATTATTATAATGTCTGTCCCTTTACGTACATCTTTCTGTGCAGTCACGTGCACACATAATACACGCATGAGTCTGAACAAGGAAAACGGCTCTGATTTCCTCCAAAACATCGTTTTGAAAAAATGCCATTGAATTGCCTTCCCAATAATAGCTACTGTTTTGAATGACAGTCTTCCATCTCCTCTGCTTGATAATGGAAAGCCTTCATGGCACTTGGTGAGGATTGTTTAAAGAAGAGTCAAAGTAGCTTGCAGCTACTGCAAATTATGTTGTAAGATGGACACAGTGCCAAATCCTCATTAGCTGACACATAGTTCCTCTTAATTAGTTTCCATTCAATATAATTAGCGTGGATCAGACTAATCATTTGATGCGAAAGCAATCTAACGCTTGGGATAAGACGTCCTTGGCCTCACTTTCATGTCAGGTTCCCAGAGATTTTTACTTCAGGTGCTCTGTCTTTGTAAAAGCTTTCTGTGAATAACAGACAGTATTAATGAGCTTCTTAAAGCGATGTCTCACATTATTTTGAACTTTATCTATCAACGTACATACACATTATGGGCACTGCTATTTTCTTTCCCAAGAACAGCAAAATCCAGAATTGTACCCAGTGCAAAAAGCCATGTAATACCTTGGATACATATAAAGAGGAATTGAGCAGCCTTAAACGTCAGGTTTTTGACTGTTCTTGAACTGTGGTCAGTGAGATTCATACATGAATCCTTTTTATGATTTATACTGCTTGAGAATTAATGAGATCCTTCCCACTATAGTTTTCAGCCTTCATCTGACATCTACTAGTGATAATATGGTACTCCAAAATGTGACTTTATTTTAGCAGCTCATCCAACTTTATTCATGTAAACTCTTTCGCAATAGGACTAGAGACCATGCAGAAGATGCCTAACCACTTCATGGTGTGAGGTTATGCAGGATCTGAGCCTTTTATTTGATTTTCTGCCTTGTGGATTTGACTTCTCTGTCTCTATTGATATCAAATCCCATAAATGATCTGCTCAGTTTTTTTTAAAGCGAATTCACTGACCGCAAAATGTCCTCATCCCTAATCTTTTGGCTGAAGACAAAAGGACATGAGCTTTGGCTGACACTTTAAAGTTTGATTTTCCCAGAGTGCCGGAGGCACACGTTCCCTCATTCGCCCCCTCAGTGCAGTTGATTTGTGTCTGATTTAAAACAGAACTCTGTTTATCCCCTCCACTCACTGTTATTATGACCATGATTGTTTAAGACTGCAAGGATCGGAATGGGCCCAGAGAAAATCAGATCCGTAGCAAGCAAACATTATCATATTTCTGGGATTTCAACATCTTTCTGTCAGTCTCTCATTTCTTCTGTTTCTTATTTTTTGCCTTCTATGCTTTTGCACTCCCTCAGGCGAGTTCTTTTTGCTGTTGTTGTTTTCTTCTTAGCGAGACTATTTGGAATGAACTCTTGCCATATGCCTGTCGAAATGCCCCCATATATATATATATATATGGGGGCTATATTAGAGTCGCTACTTTCTTGTGCCAAGTATTTGGCCATCTGCTTAACTCTTTAACTCGCCATACCCTGGGACTTTGTCAAATTTGAACTATGAGGTCATATAGTTTTCTTCACCCGCCTTAATCAAGCATGCCGGTTGCACTGGCAATTCTAAACCCTCGTACTTACAGTAAATTGCAGAATCATTCATGTACTGACCAAATTTTTAGTTATGTATTTATTTATTTAATATAGATATTACACGGAAATGTTGTTGAACGCTTTCCATTATGATTACATTATGTCAAAATTATTAACTCAGTACATCCTTATCCAGTGTTCAGCATTTATATTTGGTTGAAATGGGTATATTTTGAGAAAAACCAGCAGGATCTTGTTGAATGATCCAAAAGCTCCATCCGTTAAATTTGTCTCCAGGGATTTATATGAATCTAAAAAAATCTAAATGGTAAAAGAAAACAATGAAATACTGAATCTTGTTGTCAATATCACCATATAGTGCATATATGTATTTTTCTCGGCATTTCAAACTAAAACCCAGTTCATGTTTATTGTATGTAGTAAATACTGTATGTCTACATGAGGATGCATACAACTGCAATAAAAAAAAAAAAAAAAAAACTAGTTGTGATTCCATTTGCAGATAAAAGAGAAAATGGGAAAAAATATGTTCATCAAGCGTAGCAGAAGAAATAGTATTTCTCTAGGGTGGGGTTCATTATGCGGCACATAGGACACCATTATTAGCCCCATTACACTCAGTGACAGCCACACATTCATTCTCCAATACCTGCTTTTTAAAGCCACCCATTAATAATAAGGACTGCACTGGGCCTCGTCTAAGAAGAAGGTCATTATAGACCAGCCTTCTATTTGTCAAAATTATTTCGTAATCACAGGTCACAAGGAGGGTTTTTGCTTTGTTTAATTATTGACGAGGCTCTCCATCCATAAATGCTTTACGCTGCTTGTCCTTTTTAAGGTTTATGGGTGAGCTGGAAACAATTGATTTAGGTTGAGATACTGGAAGTATCCAATCGCAGAGCACGTATAGAAACTCAACCGCTTATACTCACGTTCACTCTGATGTATAATTTATAGCAGGTGTTCTAAACGATGGAATTGGGGACACGCCATCCCTTTTTTAGTGGCCAATGGGATAGATTAACAACTGACACTGCTCGTGTCATGTCCCTTCACTGTACGACCTACTTTCTACACTGGGGGCCATGGGAGGTGATGAGAAGTTACTTTTTTGTTATGATGAGAATAATAATACACTTGTGGCTTAAGATACAAGTGATCCAAATTACGAGTTTAAGATACAAGATATTCAATTGATTTTTTTTTTTTTTTTTTTTTTTTGGGGTGGGGGTGACTTGCAAGCAAAAATGTGAGATACGAGCACTGTTTGGTGGCAGCAAGCCCATTTTACAACAATCCACAGTTTGGTAGATTGTTAAAAGTACACAGCTTCAAAAAAAGAGGTTTTTATCGCCACTCACAGTTGTTTATTTTCAAACTAAGCAAACAATACAAGGACACATACACAATACATGTGTATTTAAAACTATGAAATGTTGCTTTAGATGAAATTGTGTACTGTATCATGTATAGTTCAGAATCAATCATGTTTATTTGCCAAATATGTCAAAAACGCACATGGAATATGTCTTCGGTAGCCACTCTAGTATAACAACACGGTCAATTTTGAGACAAAAAATGTAAAAAAAAAAAAAACACTCACTGGCCAATCAAAGTTTACCAGTAATGTGATAATGCCAGAACATTTTTAATTTTTTTTGACAATTTTCCAAATAGATGCAGAATGCTCGAGTAATTAAAGAAGTTTAAAATAACTAATAGAACAATAGTTTAGTGCCATGGCCATTGTGCAAATGGTGCAGAGACTGCAAGGTATGAATCCAGTTTAAAGTGACAAGTAGTATGTCAATAGTGCAAATGGTGCAGATGCTAATCAGGAACATGACCGACCAGTATTGGTCAGCAACAGAAATGGAAATGGTGCAATGTAGAGTGGCGAAACTACTACAGTGAGTGTGTTTCTGTATGAAAGTCCTCTCATTTATCTGTATGTGACCCTGAGAAGAAAAAGTTTAGCAGTGTCGGATTTAGAATTGTATATATACTATGGGGATCGTGGGACTAAGTACCCAGTGAAAGCCCATGCAAGTACAAGAGAACAAACTTGACACAGGAAGGTAAGGGTCAAGTTTCCAAAGGCAAACTTTAGACCTGCAAGGCAGCCGTTCTTACCACTAGCACATTGTTCTGCCAATACTAGACAGATGAATATACATTTCCGTTCATAGCCAAGTTTTTGGAGTGGCTTACTCTTGTAATATGACATCAACAAGATGTTGGAAAGCTCTGCATAAGCTCCTGTTAAACATGTACATTTGTTGAAAAATATTAAGTGTTAAGACCAAGTCCCCAACAATATTTTTGTTTCCATGTATTTTTAAGGTGGATGTAATAGGTGTACTGGTTGGTAATAAGCGTACAGTGTACTGGAGGAATAATTACACAGCTTTTATCAGAATGACCTCTTTGGCGAACTTAAGTCGTGGAAGGAGACATATGAGTACGTTGATATTTCCTCTGTCGTTGTTTTATCAAAAAGGCCCTGCTTGAATGGATAATAGTCCTTTATTCCTCCAAAGAGGGATAATGGAGGGTGGAGTGGTTCTCTTTGGCAGACAACCATCACTTGCATGCGCAAGAGAAACCAATACCAGCCCTATCAGCTGATATATGACACTAATACACTGACTCACTTGGGTCCTAAACAGAAGAGAGGAATTGTTTTGACTTTTGACTGGTCGTAGGATCTATGACTCACAGGTACTGCACTGTCTGGCCCCTGAGACTACCCTAATTGCTTTACATCTGTACAACGGTTTCATGTAATCGGGCCTTCTCCCTCCATTTGTCTTCCTTTCAGTCTGCTTGTGAAGGCCTTAATTGGTCTTAGTAGGGCTTTTTTTCCATTTAGCTCCCGGGCCCGAACCAGCAGAAGACTTAACCTCAGGGGGCAGTTAGGTTTGCTAGCTTCTCGTAGTTGGTTGGTCACTGAAGAGGGGAAGTCAATACTTCTTCTACCTTTAACACTTTAATTAATGTTCTCTTGACAAGCAGCCGTTGCGCATACCTTCACACGGGGGGTGGTTGAGTTCCTGGGAGTTGCGTAAGAATCAAGACTTGTACAGCTTTGTAGGAAAACCTCTCATGCAATCTCTTGTGGCCAATCGACATTTTGTGAGAATGTGGGAAGTTATTTTGTTGTTGCTCAAGGGTGCAGATTCTTCACGTGAATTTACCTTTTTTTTTTCCCCCTGCAGGTCTCTCAAACACTTTTCAAGGTTTTGAACATCGTTCCTTTTGTGCAATACAAACAATACATGTTTGTTCTTTTGTTTTGATTGTAGCAGTACACAAAAGAGTTATCAATGCTACTTTTTAATGTTTTACTGTGTGATTTAATGGCATCTTGACAAACCGTGAACGAACAGGGAAGACATCGTCACCCGTCAACTCTGTTGTAAATGGAGGACCCATGCAATATCGTTGATGGTTGCATTTTATTTTGAAATTGTATGTTACATAAATTTATATAACTTATATATATATATATATATAAAGGGCTGATTGGTTAACACAAGGTAAAGGGTAAACGCAAACTGGTGGACGCACTAACAAAATGAGCACAGGAAAACATGAAACTAAATCAACCCAACCAAAAAGTAGATGATGACAGTTTGGCCCTGGATAACAGTCTCACAGTGCCATTCTGGTATTTTTTTTTTAAATTTCTGAATCGACCTCGACCTACCCTGTATCGAATCTGTCTTTTTCTTCCTGCTGTATTGCTCTGTTTTTCCGTCTTTATTCAGGTTTGAAGTCTGTTAGGTCTACTTTTTTAAGTCACGACAAGAACTTGAATTAGCCTTCAGTCAAAACTGTAGAGCTGCAGCTATCTTTTGTGAGCTTGCTGGTCAGTTCTTCTCTACTCTGCTCCCTTGCATTTCCTGCTGACTGACTGATATGGCGGTTTGCTGCCAAGGCTTAAATAGCAGCTGTAAGCGTCCAGCTGCTCTCTGCCACACTCCACTTCTCCCCAGATGGCTCTGAGACGTTCCAGCAGCCCTCCGGAGGAGTGCTCATGAGGAAAGTGTTATGGAGTGGCTCTCAGAAACACCAGGGAGCATCCCTCACCGCACCATAGCCACCCTCGTTCTTCTCCAGACCTCATGCCAAGAGCCCAAATCAGGGCAGGACTGTTCCAGCAGCTTCCTTTGCCAATTTACCAATGGGATGCACAGATGGTGGTGTCCACAGCACAGGCCAGCATGAAGCAGGGCCTGAGAGAAGTGGGATGGGGGATCTTGGAGAGAGCACATGCCATGCCTGGCCTGGGATGCGACTGATATCCCCCAGGAGGAGCTCTCATTGGTCTACAGCAGATGACCAGCCGGAGTCTGGCGAGAGCTGTTTAGCTCAGCTCAGAGATGTTGTAGAGAAATGTTTGCTTTTGGCCAAAAGGGGCACCTTTGATAAGTGGGTTATTTCAGAATAATGCCCATACAAGAGACATTATTTTGAGGGGAATTTAGAATAGTTTTGTGTGAAAACTCCACTCATACATCAATAATGTATTCATGTTTTTGCAGTGTAAAAAAAGCAACTTAGCTCCTTCTCTAAAAGTTCACTGTGTATGTTGTATTCACCTGGCTGCTCTTTCCTTATATTTTATGAAAGGTATTTTGCATACATTTGAAATGAAAGTTTCCCCTGATCCTGCCAAGAATAAGTTTTGACCATGCATGTTCTGCCAAAGCCATTAATTAGAAGCTCAGTTTGAATTAAGTTCTCCCATTCCCAAAAGGGCTACCTTACAAAATAACTAGCCTAATGCATCTGCTCCTCAATGTTTATAATATTATGTTTAGAGGGAAAAAAGTATTGAACATAGATGAAAACAATTACCAATTTATAAGTGCTCCAAAAGTATTGAGTTAAGGACATCAGAAATTGTGTCTAGGCTCTTTTCAGTAGATCTGCCCTGTGACTGACTGGCAACCAGTTCAGGGTGTAGACTCCCTGTTGCCCGAAGCTAGCTGGGATAGGCTCTGGCCCTCTTGTGACCTTTGTGAGGATAAGTGTCTTAGATAATGGAATGGATATTTTCGGTAGTTCGGTTTTCAAATATTGTTTTGGACTACAATTCGCATTACCGCTTATATCAGTTATGTACTGTGCACAACCTCCGGTTTTATAACGAGTTCCAAGTGTTTGGACCATTGTAAAGTTCTTGTGGTTTTGTCTTTGACCACTACCACAATGGATTTGAAACAAAATGTAAAAATCCGACTCCTTTCAGTTGTTGCTTATGTGTGGTTCTCACTGCCTACAACTGTCTTCAGTGAACAGGATGCTCAGCTGGGTTTAGATCAGGCAGCTGGATTGTTTTGTTTAAAATATATATTTTTATTTTTTTTTGCATTATGTTTATGGTCATTGCAGATCAGCTCTGAAGCATGTGGCTGAATGTGTTCCAGCTTCCATCCATGTTCAAATATTTCCTCCACTATGTTGTTCACAACTCTTATCCTACCCCAAAATGCAGATAGAAAACTGAAGGCGAGGCCCATTACACAACAATAATGGTTTCTTTAAAGCGGAAAATAATTTGTCAATTTGTTGACACAAAATCCTGTTTGGGAGAGGTGTCCTTTTCTTGCATTGAGTAGCCTCTGTTCCCTTACCTCTCATCTATCCTGCCATTTCCTGTGACCATCGAGAACAGAAATACTCTAGAGGTGGTGCTCAACCACGATTCCTCCCAGAGAGGAGGGGGGGTCCTTACTCTGCTGACCTCAATGTTATCGTTTTCATGACAGGAAACATGCATAAACTAGGTCCCACAAATGTGATCCACATTCCACCACAGCTTGATCAAAGCCAGACTGCCTGGACAACAAAGTGCCCCATAATACCATATTTTGGCCATATAATTGGAAAGTAATTATGTCTGACAAAACACTCCGCAGATTCTTTTTTCCTCTTTTTTTCTTCCTCTCCAGTGTCTTTTTTTCTGTAAGAAAACCCAGAGAATGCTTGTAATAAACCATGTGGGATATTGTGTGCTGAGTTTGCTTGAAAGCTCTCGAGTGGAGCTAAGGGTAGGTCAGTTTTTATTGGAACACAATTGCTTATTCAGAGACTTTATAACAACACACAAGGGTAGCAGTAACCAGTGGCCCAGAAAAACACTGGTGCCTCTTATGACAACTGACGCTTATTCTCTGACGAGACACCACTTTTTCTAAAATCTGGGTTCACCAGCTGGATTTGATTATTTACTCTGATAACATTCCAAATTTTAGTCTTCCTTTTATCTTCGCAGTGCATTACTAAATGATTGAGGATTTTTTTGGAATGGCGGATACAGTATGTATGCCTTTTTATCCAGAACTTTTTGATGTGCAAAAATAAGAGTTTTAAAAACTCTGTCTGTGTTCGTTTCTATTGTGATATTTACCGGAAATGCATTCAGAAAGCACAAGATTGAATAAATGATGCCAGTTATGTTGTTGTTCACCCGAAAATGTCTTTTGAGTGAGCATACTGAATGGAATCACATCATGAACTGATTTGTTCTTTCCTCAGTTTAGTTGAGCTCAGTCAGCCACAAGCATGCCACCCCAGAGCAGAACTGTTGCGTTCTGTCACCCACCTGTGAATTTTCTGCGAATAACCAATGACGCAGCCAGCATGTGGGTGGGTCAGGGACTTCACTGAATTCGACTCGTGATCGTTCACTTGCAAACAAATCAACATACTGGATATCAGTAAGTGGCCTGAGTAATTTTAACCATTTCTTTCATTCAGGTTCATGCTTTTATTGGCATCATTTTTCCAAGCTCACGGCTAATGTTGAGTCTAGCTCATGATACTAATCTCAAACACTTGTCGCCATTGGAGTCCCCATTATTTTACACATAAACATAAAGTCATGACAGGAGAGGAGACCGGGTGAGGGTAAACTGGGGTGTTTCGAGCAGGCTACATCTTTAGGGCGTTCGCCACTGTAGGAATCTTTATAGGAACTTCCTTATATAAACTATTAATTTGAGTTCCCCCTGTTTTCCTACCGGGGGAAAAAAAAAAAAAAAAAAACAGGGTATGGAATGTAAATCAAGGATTGTTTCATTCTTTCTGTGTCCCAGCATCTTCTTAAGACTACCAAGAACACAGGACTATCAGATGTCCGTAGTTTCATATCGTTTGATTACTTTTTATGTCCATAGAGCCGCCATTTCTGGATGTATATGGTATTGTGCAAGGCCAAAAAAAAGGAGGGTTAAACACATGGGAAAGCTAAATTTCATTTCGCAGTTTATTCCAAGTTTCAGCGACATAAGAACAGGCTGGAGACACTCTGTGCTTACTAAGTCGCCTTACCGCCTGCTGACTGCTCACAGATTGGTCCTTTTCGTCGCTAGGTAGCCGAAGTCAGGAAAGGAGACAGTGAGAGGAGCATCCGCGGTTCTAATTAGGAGCAGGCTCACCACCCAGATAGGCACGAACCGATGTGGGCTTATGTCCTAAGACATACTTCTATAGCATGTTAAGGGTCACATCAGTGGTTGGTATCTAGCGCAAATTACTCTTTCGGTGCGAGTTGGACTACACTTTGGATTGGTAGCTAATTAAATGCACAGCAGCTAGCCAGTGATTGTTAACATCTGTTTCAAATAGTCTTGTGTCAGTTGGATTTTTTTTTTTTTTACTATTTTAATTCTCGAATCTATTGCCTCCAGTGCTTTTACCATACTTCTGTCAGTTTTTATCTTTGCCTGGTAGCTAGATAACAGCTTGGGGGAGCCGGACACTTTGCGACACTTTACTGTGATGTGAGATGCATTGTGGGAGGTGGTGGTGTCAGGTGCTTGGTTAATGGACTTCAGCCTGTTATCACACGTTGTTAATTAATCTCAAATGAAAGGCAACGTCAGTCACACCACATTTGGCCAGGCACTCTCCCACTAGCTACATCATTCTTGAATTCAGCCTGTTTTTCAGATCGTTTCAGTACCCGGTTTACATGATATGCTGCTCATTCTGCCAGCACCAGCAACATGGGTAAACTGAAGGAGTGAGTGAGGAAGCTGGATGAACCTAGAGCTTGGAAGATGTAAAAATAGCCCAAACAAACAAACATACAAACAAAAAGCAGAGTGTTTATTAACACCCATGGGATAAGACAGGAGGTGAGTGCAGGAAATCATTAGCACTGGAGTCAAACTACACTCGTTTCATCTCACTGATGGTGGAGCAAATATAATTTACTCCGCTGCGAGTAATTTGTTTTAGCACTTAGCATGGGTTCCTTTTAATTTCATTTTGCCTTGCATCTGTCTTTCAAAATAAATATTTTTACTCTGTACAAAGCGAATCTTTGTAAGCCTGCAGCTCAAAGACCAGCCCTCAACAACAACTAATGTTTATTCATATTTGCTTGTTTGCATCTGTTCTAGACAGTGACAGGAGCTTGTAGTGTATGCTTCTATTTGAATAGTTTCTGTATAATGAGGCGACTCAGATGTACACCGTGACAGCTCGCAAGGGGAGGGAGAATAACGAAGTGTTTTTTTTTTTTCTCCCCCACAGCAGCTCTAATTATCCAGAAGACGGTGCTGAAGCTGCTCCATATGTTTTTTTTGTTTTTTTCTGGTCTCACCTTATGTCCTCACTTTGGAAGACATTTTTGACAATACAGTACATGCTGTTTCCAAAATCATGACACCATTTTTAAATTTGAAATAAGTGATAATTGGCTGGTATTAAGAGGTAATTTAAAGACCATACGTAATATACATAAGTTGTCACAACAACTTTACTTTCACAATTCCTCATGGAATTACGATGTTTCCTGGCATGTTTTTTTTTTTTTTTTTTTTTTTTACATCCAAAGATGGAATATTATGTCAATGTTTCACTTGCAATTATTACCTAAACAATAATCATGAGAGAGGGCACTCTAACCTACAGCTGGGCCATCTGGTTTCACTTGAGATGAAATGAAAGGCGCGATAGAGATGCCAGGGTTGATTCCGCTTTGAATTACTGTATCAGACCTGGAACAATATTTGTGATGTGATGTAACCTCCTGCCCTGACAGGCCAACGTGGTTTGGAATATTGCAACCCTGAGTTAGAGTCTGCATACAATGGGAGTCTCCTTCATGAGAGTCAAGGTATTCTCTTTAGGGGTGGGAATCGCAGGGTAAATTCATCTATCCATCTGTCACCTAGGTTTTATAGTAGCCTTCAATAGTCTCAAATGAGCTGGAGTCAATCCCAGGTGACTGGGCACACTGTGGACAGGTCACCACCCAATTATAGGGGACATATAAACAAACAACCCGTCATACTGTCATTCATATGTATGGCCAATTCAGAGTTAGAGTCAGCAATTAACATAATGCTGCATTTACACTATGTTCGCCATTTCAGGACAAAACGTGATGGATGTGAGACAGCACGCAGGGATTGAATGGACAAGCGTGGAAGTAATTGTTGTGGATGCCTGTCTATATTATTGAATTGTAAAAATATTTGCTACGGCAGCCACAGTACAGATGAGATTTCCAGGTGGCTATAGTAAAACACGGTGAATGCGATTAAACCTGACAGTCTGTGATAAGGTGGAACAAAACTTGGAGGCAGTCTGTCGTGGCGCAAAAGCCCATGTATTCATCCGCATCTCAGTCCTTTCATGTTTAGTTTTGCAGTTTTTGATATACATTTTGTACTGGTTGGCCACATTTGAGCTCAGGTGTATGGCAGCCATTTTGATGTGCTCTTTTGGTGGGCTTATGGGTTCGGTTTGAAATTATGCATTCTATGGTGGCTGGACGCACTGGATGATCTAGTTAGGCCCGTCACATAAATAACTCTTCTAAAGCGAAGATATTTCTTTAATTTACCTTACTATACCACACCTGTTTATAACACAATGTTGAAACTGTGAGAGTGAGTGAGAGCGTCCATGCTAGTATTTTGTGTTTTGCAGTATGGATGTGAAAACAGGCTCTTTCATACTTTGGTTGAAGAGATGCATTTGTCAATTATTTGTTGATAGAAAACTAACATTACCAAATGTTTATGACGTGGCAGTGTGTGTCACCCCCAGTACCTGGAAAACCCACACAAGCACAGGGAAAATCTGTAAACGCCACACAGGAAGCCAGAAACTGAGATTCCATTTCCTAACCTAACCTTTGAACCGACAGCACAGAGTGCTGCCTAAGCAGAATAACTCGCTATTAAAGGTTGTTTCATTATTTTTCAAGCATGGAGTAATAGTGCGATATAATGATAAAGTTAGAATGCAATATATGGACAAGTGAAGGAGGGAACAATTAGAAATTGTCTTTAAATTTGAGCAATTAAAAAAATAATCACTTTTTTTCTTAACTCAATAGACTAAGTGCACTTGTCTGACACATTTTTATACTTGTTTAGACACTGCATTTTTTTTCTAGCAGAAGAACTGTTCTTCTTAAAAATACAACGGAAACAACAACTAATGTAAGTCGAGCATTTCACCTAACTACTCTACTTTGTGTGTAAACATTTAATGATTTAAGACTTTGTAGAGGAATTACCAGAATGCTCGCATAGTGGAATGCATAACCCTGAGAGTCATCTGTCCCCTATTTTAAATATCATTATATCAATTCCCTTTCATGAATTATCATTTTATGCATCGTACCTCAATTTGAATGGGCTGGCTAGTGAAGTGCCAGAACTTAACATTACATCAATTTGTCATCCTTGAATCATAACAAATTGTGAATCAATTGTGTTTGATAAAACCACAAAGGATATTTCATTTACAAATTCTTCTGGGTGAGTTCCGACGTGGTCCTTAAATGGAATTAGTTTTTGCCGAATTGTGCAGGTATACCTAATGAGGTGGTGTGTTTTCAGATATGTCATTATCTCGTTTGAGATTATGAATGTTTGCAAATCCATGAGCGTGTCTCACTGACTGACAAACAGCATGTGTCCTAATGTGGGGGCAGCCAGGCCTTCTCCATACCTCAGCTGTCTCTGGCAGAGCCTGCAGGGGTTGTTAGCATTGACAGCGCCAGTCTTTCTGCATGAGACTTCCAGGCAGTTTGTTGGCAAAGCTGGGGCTGTTACTCTCTGATGGGTGTCAGCTGTCTGCCAGCCTCACAGCCTTTTTCTTTCCTCCTCCACCAACTTGCACCCATTCGCATCATGGTGTATCTTGAAAAAAAAAAAAAAAAAGGCTTTATAGAGCCTCATAATGATATGTGGCAAATGTGCAGCACAGGGGTGATTGTTAACGGCAGCAGCTGTGCAGATAGCTTGTATGATGGAAAATCAGTGGGACCTCATTTTGCTTTGCCAGTATGAATATTAATGGCTCGTTTCCAGGCCATGGCTAATGATGAGGAAAATTCTCTAATAAAAACTTGATGCGATGGGCAACGACCCGCAGGGTCACAGGAGATATTCAAAGTTAATAGTGTGCCATCAGGTGTGAGGAGTTAAGTGATTAGAGGCACAGAACCTAATCCTGATGCACCCCCATTCCCCTCTCCTTCATCAGCCAAGAATCAGTGTGGGGGTGGGGGTAGAAGAAGCTGCTACTCCTTGACAGCAGCTTTACATTTTATCGTTAAGTAAGGCATAAAGATTAGATTACAGAATCCTTCATAATGAAGTCTATCGTTCAGTTGTTATGATAAACAATAGTAAAGATGTATCTGTAATTGTGGCTAAGAAAAACAGGTACACTCAGACAGAGAATCTTTAGCAGTGGCCCATGTTTTTAATAGTTTAGCTAGATAGATAGATAGATAGATAGATAGATAGATAGATAGATAGATAGATAGATAGATAGATAGATAGATAGATAGAAGAGCCAAGAATTTTGAGAGGAGTGAAAGCCAATGGAATGGAGAATCTCAAGTCTGTCAGTCCATCTCCTGAAATCTGAATATTCCTTTGTCTGTGTGCAACGTCAAGAAGTTCACAGCCAATGGCATAGTAGTTAACTTTTCTGGATATTTTTGAACCTTTCCTTTTGCCAAGTGTTTTTGTGCCTTTGTCCTTGTTTGACTGCTCACCTGTGTATGACCTCTGCCTGGAATTAAAACTCCCTTGAAAATCATGTCACTGCCTCAGAGTCCTGCATTTGGGTCATACCCCATGCCGCTTGCTTGTGACAGCCACAGAGCAAAGTAACTGACTGTTACATAATTACCTTAACATACGTTTCTTTCAGCTTAGTCCCCCGTTAGGGGTCGCCACAGTGTAACATCTCAGATGAACGCTCATATTTGTTTGGCACAGTTTTTATGCCAGATGCCCTTCCTGACGCAACCCCTCTTGAGGAGTAGAGGCCCCAGTGAGATACGAACCCACGACCCCTGGTTTACCAAAACAATGCTCTAACCCACTGAGCTATGGGGCCTCTCACATTATTACCCTTCACATTATTACATAATGTTAATATAACACACCTGTATCCATATTACAAAATCATATGTATAAAGAAGCATCTCACAACACTTCCATCCATTTTCTCATAATATTATACATTTAATATAGGTGGGTATTGCTGAGTCATTTCCTTAGTGGGTTTCACTTTCCGTTCATGCCGCACAGTCCAGGGAACTTCTACAAGTTGGCGTGGCTGCCATATTCTGATTTTGTTTTTTGCCTTCAGTGTTTTTCAGAAAAAAAAATGTGTAAGAAAATGGCTTACAGGGAAAAATCGGAGAAAAATATTTAATCTATGAAGGAATTTTCCACATCCATTGTCCATGCCGCTTATCCTCACAAGCATCACGGAAGTGTTGGAGCCTTTCCCAGCTAACTTTGGGTGAAAGTTTGATTTCATTTAACTACGTCACAAAACAAAAACACTGCACCACTGCAAGGTTCGTATCAAATGATGAGCTTTAGTCATTACCTTCATAATCCAACAATTTATATTGATGGATGGATACTGTGGATAGGTTTGAATAGTTTCTTTCAGAGAATTACACAAATTTGGTGCGTGAACCTGTGACTTGAGTGCAAAAATTGAGATTAACGCTTCAATTATAGTGTGTCAGAAACATGTACAAACCAAACTTAGGGAGCTATTACAACTTGGGAAATGTCACGTCGCAGTTTGATGTGTCAAAAAAAATTTTTAGTCGACCATTTGCTTATTGCCAAAATTTGTGAAAACAGTATCTGGGGAGGCAAGGTTTTGTGGCTGTGCAAGCATCCACAATTTCATTTCGGAATGTATATATTTGTATCAGTTTACCAGTAACCTGGTACCCTCACAGAGCACTCTGTACCCTCGCCCGTAGCTGGAAAAGTCAGCCTGAGATGTACTATAGTTGGAAGGGAAGCTGTGGCAGCCCTTGTGGAACAAATTGGTTATTATTCGAGCGCTTAACCTCGATGGTCCCACCTTCTTATCCTGAACCTTGTCAGGCTTAAGTGTATGCCGGCTGGGTGGGTGGATGGGATTGATCCACAAAGGTTCACCCTGTGGCAACTTCTCCTTCTGGCAGGCATCACTTTCCATAGTTTCCACGCCGCAGCTTACTTTTACTCAAATCACTCAGCCAAGTTATGTGGCTCCTTTAATTTATGGAAATATGAGCTCCACTCCTCTATCTTTTTTATTTTAAAATGTTGGCACGATTCATTGTAAACAGCATGCATTGAAAAGTCTACACAACCCATTCAAATACCATCCATCCATTTTCTTCACCGCTTATCCTCATCCGAGTCACGGGGAGTGCTGGAGCCTATCCCAGCTGTCAAGAGGCAGGAGGCGGGGTACACCCTGAACTGGTTGCCAGCCGATCGCAGGGCACATTGAGACAAACAGTCACACTCACAGTCACTAATGTTGCAAGTTTTTGAAATGTGGGAGGAAACCAGAGTGCCCGGAGGAAACCCACGGAGGCACAGGGAGAACATGCAAACTCCACACAGGCGGGTCCAGGATTGAACCAGGAACCTCAGAACTGTGAGGCCAACGCTTTACCAGCTGATCCATCGTACCGCCCTGTTCAAATACCTTTTTTTTTTTTTGTTTGTTTAATGTGAATATAATCGACAAAGATAAATCATTTCAAAATGTTTTCCATCGTTAATGCGACCTATAACCTGTACAACTCAATTGACAAAAAAGTGGACATTTTCGAGAGGAGAGATACCGTATGTCTGAACTTTGGGGTAAGGTGGCAAGATGGAAGATTTAGCTTCCAAAGATAAACATCTTCACCCAGCTGCATTTTGCAAAAACACAGACGTTTGAAATATTCACACGCATATGCCAAAATGTGTGATGAGGTCGTGGAACCAAAGTTGAACTATTTGGCCGTAATTCCAAAAGGAGTTTAAATGTGTTAAATATGTGGTTAATTCTGAATACAGCTCCACTCCCAATTATTAGATGGGGGGGGAGGGGGTGTCACTGAAGCAACCACATTATCGCAGTTATTTTCACTTTCCCCCTTTGAAATGCATGGTACATGTTTGAGGTGACATTTGGGCTAGGTCTCATTTTTTATATCACACAAATCTGGCATTTTAGCTTGTGTAGACCTTCTATTCACTATATATATTGATATAGCAGTATGGAATTTATAAAACCCAGATTTGAAAGATGGTCTCTCAGTGAGTTGAAAGCAGAATATAATATATTAGGAATGCACTCCAGGGTATTGAAAGCAGAGGTCACAGGCTATAAAGTTGAGATTATTTTATGGAAGGCTTCATTTTTCTGCCCTTCTCCCACATCATCCCTCCCTAGGCTGAAATTCACCCGGTGACTGGAATTATGAATTTGCAGTCAAATAGAAAATCTTGTGGATAAAGCTTTACATCTGAAAGGAAATTGCATTCAGCTGTTAGCCTGCTGCTTTTGGCTGGTGCTGCACATCTGGATCAGACCTGATTATATTAGTCCAGACAAACATCTGGTCCTCCCTGACGAAACATTTTTGGCTGGTGAAAGATCGCTTTTTTTCCTTATGTGACTTCGTCAACACGCAAGCTGTTTTCGTTTTCCTTTTGATTTGTTTCCAGCTATTTTTCATCCAATACTTTTATAAGACAGTTCATCATTAAGCAGATGCTGTGGAAATTGTATGTTCAAGGTCATCAGTGTGAAGCCAAACTTATTTTAAAGATCTGACCCAGTCAGGAATGTCATGTTTTTTTGCTCAACCAGCTGAACTTTTACATGTATTTACAAAAATCCCTTTCGTGTAATTTGTTGAATGCAATTTTCATCTGCTGGCCTAATTTCCAAAACAAAAAATAAGGCAACTACCACAAAAAGGTTTGTTCGAGTGAGAATTAATTCATGTTGAATACAATATATCTATAGCTTCATTGTGACTTAGTTCTTGCGAGAGATGTCCTACAGTGTCTTCAGGGTTCTGAAATTGGGCCTGTCTCGCCATATTTGAAAGCAAAATTCTGACGTGAATTTTGCTTAAACTTAAAGATCATGGCCTTGTATAATGAAAATAACTCACAGTAAGCATTAGCTAACCTGTGACTTTGAACAAACTATGTTTTTCTATATTTATGAGAAAAATAAATTGTATACGATTAATAATGAATACAATTTATTTGTTTATTGGTGTTGTCTCATGTCAAGATGTCACTTCCGGTTAAAGGTTGCGAGACGTTTGTCTTTAACTCTTTTAAATTGAGACATGCACAATGGGATACTTTACAATGAGAGATATTGCCGAAATAGGGTGTCGAATTCCAGCACCCATCAGCTGATAACGTTAGTTACTGGTTACAAGTACTGTATACTGTTCATATACAGTGTATCCCGTGTACTGCCTCCCTAGCAAAATATTAAATGTTTATTTGGAGGGAAGCAAAGTGAACCTGGCTAGCTGATGACTAACAGAAATATGAAAGAACCATTAAAACTTTGCATTGTCCTTCTTGAAATGACCTGACCAACATTGGCTGAAGGTGCCTTGATGATGAGTAAATGTAGAGTAATGCAGAACTGAGTTGGATGTGCTTGACGGCAACAATTGCTATGCTTGTCTGTGTGTAATATTTTGCATTGTCGAAAAAACAAAACTGCCCATTTGTCCATTTCGCTTCGCCTCTCCCCATGAATCGTGTGCCATTGCCCATGCCCAGCAGTAGGACAGGCATGCTGCCACATCACGCAGTTATGGCAGAGAGGCGCTTTGGGCTCCAAGATGGCAATCAAGGCTTGATTTGCCAACACATTTCCAATGATTAAAATGTAATTAGCACAAGCGAGCACCTCCTCCCCAGCTAATTTCCACACACGCTGTGACAGGCAGGCGGTCGACGGCAACCAGGCCCCAGCAGCAGATGGAGCAGAATGCAGCAGGAGGGGGAGAAAACCATTTTGCCCCGTGACTGTTTGTATCCGAAAACCATCAGGATGCGCGGCTATATCTGGAAGGAGCTGTTAGAAGGACGGAGTGAGGAGCCCTTGACAACACCTCGTGCAATTGGCACTGTCAGAGCTGACCGTGCCAATGGCAGCCATCCCCCATGCTGTTACTCCAGCTTCCAGGCATTCAACCATTTTGGCTTCCTCCAACTTTTTAACCCCTTTGGCCATTCTACAGGACAGCCTGGCTCGGGCTGATAAACAGACCCCATCCGGTGAGCAAAGGGACTCTTTAATGAAACCACGATCAACTATAATTATTTATATGGCCACGGATAGAAAACAGCTTTGACCGAAGCTGAGACCACTTGTGGGGACAACAGTGTGCAGCCATTGCACACGCAGGCTCACGAAGCTGCTTTTTAAGAAAACGTGTAACTCCAGGGGCTGATGAGAATTTAAAAATAGACTGTTACTCGCACACTTTCGACTCTGTTCACTTTTTCATTACTTTGAAGACATTTGTCTTGAAAACATCATATGTTAGTCATTACAGACCAGATGATTTCTCAGAGGTCTTGCATGCCTCTTTTATATGCGTGATGTGGCTAAGTCCACAGTTCAGACGTTAATTTCAGTAGTCAACTCGATCAGCAGACTCGCTGCAACATTTAGTGCTTGGTCCATGACTTCTAATGTTCCCCTGCTTTTCAAGAAGTACAGGGAGGGCTTAGGGCAAGAATAATTCACTCGACGTTAGACCAATGTAAACAATGGCCTTATGCTCAGACAGAGAACTTTATAGGACCGTGCAGCCAAAAGTAAGACCCCAATGAGAGCAACGGGGCAATCACTAGTGGTCCGGATACAAGCCAACATCAACAACTCTTTGAGCTGAAGTTAATGTTTGACATTCTTGAGTTACTTAAACTAAACACGAGGTTCTTGTTATACAGTATAAAAATGCCCTCTGTTAACAGTGACTCTGGATGGAGATCACTTTCTTTAGTCAGCTGCTCCTTCCCTGGAATCATGGTTTCCTAATTCTACATGACTGTCGCTTCAAGTTAGGAGCGTTTACGTACCCTCCGCCTGTCAGAGTGATCTCAATGGCACCACTGTTGTTCAATGTTCATTTTGTCAGAAATCTAAAACCTCGGGAATGCGGTATCTCTGTTCAGGAGACGTGACCTCCCAATGTTTTTCTTTTAGATGTGTGACATTATTTTACATTCAACTGTAGCTTTACAAATGTATTCATGAGCCCCCATTAACCATAAATGTGGCAGTAAATGAATTTTGGAGATCACCTGCTGAAGTAAAAACATACTTATTGTGGTTAGATAAAGTTAGCTTTTCCTTTTAACTTTTTTTAATATAATAGCCAAGCCACAAGACTGTAATATATATTTACATGACAATCACTACTTTTTAAAAACGTTTTCAAAAATCTGACTTATCCTTGTTCACACCAAGATGCAAAAAAATTCATTAATTCAATTTTTTTTTTAGAATGAGAATCACGCATCCATATACGTGACCATGACCATAAATTACGCCAATGGAATTTTGGAGATCACCTGCCTAATAAAATGCAAGCATCCAAGCATTTTTGACATTTTCAAGCACACTCTGGAAATCTCAAAATCCCCCCTCTGATGTGTAGAAGTAAAAAAGATCAAAAGCATCGCACACGTGTAGGCATTTGTCTCCCCTGCAGGAAGATATTTATCATTTTTGCCATGATCATTTGTGACAGCTCAGGCTTGTTTGTATGCTTGGGTGGGTTTCTTTTTTTTTTTTTAATCTTTTTATAGTCATCATTACTTTTACACCATTTTCCTGTGAAAGCTTCTACTCTGTAAGAATGATTACACCATCTAGGCTTGCATGTCAAGCCTGATTTGAAGGTTTTTTTTATTATTACTATAAAAAGGTATTTCAATTTTATTAAGTTTTCCATTTTATTACCCTTTTTGTTGCTCTGGGAAATTTACATACCTCTATTCCCGGGAAAAAGAATGTAATGATAGCAATTCATCCCCCCCCCCCAACCCCACCCCCTACTAGCAGTGTGAGTGCTTCATTTAGCAGTACCTGCGAATGCGACAGGCGTCGGGATGAGAAGTGAAAGAGAGAAGTTGATTAAATCATCATCAAGTCGCAGCGCAGAAAGTCAATTCTGCTTGCCGTCTAGAATGATATCCTTTTATCTTAAAGTAATGAGCTATGGCACTTTTGCATCGGATAATACGATGAGTTCCATTAGGATGTTCCAGCCGGCTTCTCTCTTGGCAATCAAAGCACTCGTCGGCGCGAGTAAGCGAGGGGAAAATGAGGGAAAAGATAAAGGGGATCCGAAAAAGGAAAAGTTGCTCCCAACATGATAGATAAAACTCAAATAATGTTGCTTGTTTGAACCTGTCGCATGCCCGTGTTCCCGATTGTGCTGTGTGTACTGTCAGAGGAGTTGCTAATGAGTACTCAGTTTGGTGTCACATTCTGACAAGCCTCAATATATTGAAGTTGTCGAGGCAGTTTATACTTTGAGTTTGTCACCAGATGCATTTGTCAATTCTGTGTGGGAGGCCATGAGAGATTTCTTTACCGGATATGACTATTCACAAACTAAATTGGATGTAGAGAGATGCACATTTTTTTTAAAAAAAGTTTTATCTCTTTGCACTTACTGCATTTGGATTAAAAAGCAGTGGAAATTTGGGTTACAAATGTAATTTGTTCCATGACCCCATTTGTAACCTAAAGCGTTGATATATCAAGGCAATGTTTTAAAATTCCGATTTATTGCTCATTAACGTTAAGGACGGGAAAGAGGAGGAGAACTAAATTCATTAAAGAAAAGTATTCTACCATTGTAACATGGGGATTTGTTTTTCTTTTAATCAGTGACTTTTCTAATTCATTGGTTGATTTTTAGCACAATTAAACCGATCCAAGGAAACCCGCTTGGCCGTTTAAAAGATGATTTGCTCCATTGGGCAATTTTCCGCTTTGACCATTTTTCTGATTACTTCGCTCACGCTATCACCAGCGAGGATTTTCTAATGTTTCTGTCAGTCTAATAAAGACCAAAAAACAACAAGAAGAAAGCTTACCCTACTTGCATTGCGTGATGCCAGAAGCTCATCTCTGACCATGACCTCCTAGGACTATCTTGAGTAGTTTACCTTTACTTATGAGCCATTCTGAGTATTTAGAAAAGGTTCTGTGTTCCAACATTGCATGTACTTGCATTTTCTTTCGTAAACAATGCGGCTGCCGCTCAGACCTTTGATTATGTGAAGCTGGTCATTGGCCTTCCAAGTGCACAGACTTTATATTGAATGGGTAAAAATCTGGTGGCCAAGTGACGAGCGTATCTGCCTCATGGTTTTGAAGAGCCAACGTTAAAAATGTCTCAACTGTGTGGAGTTTGCATGTTCTCTCTCTGCTTGCCTTTTCTCCGTTACTCATGTTTCCACCCACATCCCAAACCCATTCCTTGTTGGTTGAAGACTCTTAATTCTCCATTGGTGTGAATGTGAGTGTGAATGTTTGCTTGCTTATATCTTCTTTTTCTTTCAGCTTGTCCCGTTAGGGGTCGCCACAGCGTGTCATCTTTTTCCATCTAAGCCTATCTCTTGCATCCTCCTCGCTAACACCCACTGTCCTCATGTCCTCCCTCACAACATCCAGCAACCTTTTCTTTGGTCTTCCTCTCACACTTTTGCCTGGCAGCTCCATCCTCAGCACCCTTCTACCAACGTACTCACTCTCTCGCTTCTGAACATGTCCAAACCATCGCAGTCTGCTCTCTCTCACCTTGTCTCCAAAACATCCAACTTTGGCTGTGCCTCTAATGAGCTCGTTTCTAATCCCATCTAACCTGCTCACTCCGAGCAAGAACCTCAACATCTTCATTTCTGCTACCTCCAGTGCTGCTTCCTGTTGATTTTTCAGTGCCACCGTCTCTAATCCGTACATTATGGCCGGCCTCACCACTGTTTTATAAACTTTGCCCTTCATCCGGGCAGAGACTCTTCTGTCACGTAGAACACCAGACACCTTCTGCCAACTGTTCCATCCCGCTTGGACCCATTTCTTCACTTCACACCACATATTGTTGACTCCAAGTATTTGAAGTCGTCCACCTTCGCTGTCTCTTTTACCTGGAGCTTCACTTTTCCTCCTCCGCCCCTCTCATTCACGCATATATATTCTGTTTTACTTTGGCTAATCTTCATTCCTCTCCTTTCCAGTGCGTACCTCCATTTTTCTAACTGTTCCTCCGCCTGTTCCCTGCTTTCACTGCAGATCACAATATCATCTGCGTACATCATGGTCCAAGGGTAATCCAGTCTAACTTCGTCTGTCAGCCTATCCATTAGTACCACAAACAGGAAGGGGCTCAGCGCGGAACCCTGATGCAGTCCCAGTTTGCTTGTTTATATGTGGCCTGCAATTGGCTAGACCAGTTCAGGGTGTGCCCCGCCTCTTTTCTAGAGTCTGCTGGGTTAGGCTCCAGCATGCCCTCGTCCCCAGTGAGGATAAGTGGTGTGGAAAATGGATGAATGTAAGATCCGTTGCTCACACATTGAAAGAGCATTTGTATCATTATAATATATGAGGATGCACTTCAAGAAACTACAAAAAAACAAACACAATCACGTACGCTGTTGCTGATCACTAGATACTACCCTAGTGTACTCTCCAATGTCAAGTACTCAATTTCCTCTCAAATAAAAGACATCTGCAGATCATCGCCAGCAGCCTATGATAAATAAATATAGGAAGGAGACCCTCATTTTCATCCATTTTGTCTAGCTCAGACTGTAGTTTTCATAGTTTCTTGTCTTAATACATTGGTGTGGAAAACCAACCACCACAAACTAGAGCCAGGACTGTACAGTATGGTGGCCTTATTGTGTCCTGAATTGTTTTTATTCTTTTTTTTAAATATGTTGTTTTCGTTGACCAAGCCAGAACAAGATTCATACAGGCTGGTGTGAAAACAACTATCTCACACAGAGCCCTCAGCTCAACCAATGAAACCCCTTTGGCATAACTTTAAAATGTTCTTTTGGATGAATGGACACAAGATTCCCACAAATACGCTCCTCCCTAATAGAGTAGAAGCTGTGTGGTTACCAACCCCATAATTTTTTTTCCAGTCTTCCAGCCCTGCATATGTCATGTCCAATTGTCCAAATGTGTCCTTTCTAATTAGAACCTTGTCTCCCTTGTTTCATTGATTCATTATGCGGTGAAGGGTGTTGGCTTCCACACTGTGTTCAGGATGGATGTTGGAATGTTGTGAAAAGTGGGCAGAGAGGAAGTGAGAGACAAATACAGAGCAAGGGAACATCTGAGGACTGTTTGCCCAGTGCATTTATTGCCTCTGCATAATTTATGAGTTGCTGGAGCTGACCATCATGGCAGCGTGCCGCCGGCTGCCCCTGGGGCCGTGTGGGACAGGCCTGTAAATTGGATGCTATGCTCCTGCTGTGCTCGCATAGCCCCTTTTGCTGCCTGAGAAACATACTAGCCACATGGCCAGCCTGCTACCTTTGAGGTACGAAGGGTCCAGATCAGCAAAAAAAAAAAAAAAGATTCAAGCAAAAAAAGAGACAGAGCCAAGTCAGAAGTACTTTCCGTCACTTGCTCCCTAGGCTGTCAATCTTTTCATCCGTTTCTCCCTTGCCCTCCCCTCTCCCGCACACACATATATGCAATGCTAGCCCCTGCTTATATTCCCCCCCAGTGCCTTCTTCATTACTGACTTCAGTGCTTCTCTGCACCTCAGCCATATGCACAACTTTGACGCTGCCAGTCACCCAGCATGACACTAATTAGTTGATAAAGAACTAAGTAGACCTTGAAATTGAAATTGGATGAGGAAAAAAAAATGAAATCTAACCACCTTTTTCTTGTTGCCATTGACAAGGTTGCCTAGCTCTTCTCTCTCTTCATTCCCAGCATTAAGCAAAGTCACATGAAATAATAATTGTTGACGTTCGTGACGTTCATGAGGTTCCAGCTGCAACTGAGGATTATATATGTCATCAACTGATCTTCAGATACATATCAAAGATCATTTCGACTAGAAACTGAGTAAGTAGCGTGATTAAATGGCAACAATGAGTCCCAGCCCTGCAACAGAGTCCCTGGACTTTATCACTTTATCAACTTATAAATACAGATACAGTAATATTTCTCTCCATTATTGTTCTTGCTTCATCGTCGCGTTATATTGCACATTTTGTACTGTTTCTACAATATGTTTGTTCAAGCAATTGCTCTTATTCACTCTCAATACATGTTTACGCCTGCCACAACAGCAAAGTTTTTAAAACGCAAAGCAAAGCAAATTATCTGTAAAGCGCATTTCATTCACAAGGTCACGCGCTGTGCTCTGCGTGATTAAAAACATTTATGTACAAATAAAACATTTAAAATGGGGAAAATATAAACAAATAAAATAGGGAAAAAAATAAAAGAGGAAACTAAAAGTACACTACAACCAGCGTACAATGCAAGAAATATCATTAAAAACTGGAAATGGTCTAAAAAGCATGAGAAAAAACAAGATTGGATTTAAAAACAGTTGACGTCACTTCTGTTGGCAAGTTGAATGATATATTTTCCCGAAAACATTCATAATAAATGATTTTTTTTTTATGCCACTGATTTAATGATATTAGAGCATAACAACGAATTGTACACTTACAAATTTTGCCCTGGTAATCAAACAGATAAGCACAACTGTGTAATGTTCTGACATTTACCAAATAAAAGTAGGGCTGTATTTTACAGTAAGAGCAAGGAAATAAAAACAGAAAATTGTGTTTTAACAAAGCACTCATTCAATTATTTGTTTCACACACTTTTAAAGGTCCACTTTCATGAAATGCATGATTTTTAGTATGTTATTCATAAAAAAAAAAAAAAAATGGCAGCCGGTATGGACCCAGACGTTTTTGCACCACTAAACATGATTTTGATGTAAATGGCTTTTTGTAACTCCCGCTATGAAAATCGTCTCGAGGGATTTGTTTTCAAGAAGAAGCAGGAAGTGACGTACAGGGCAGTGGCGCACTCAAGCGGTCTCGTCTGTTTATACTAGTTTTACCTGATGGAAAGTAGCTCATTGTTCATTTATGTTAGCCAAAATGCCGGATCGTTGTATTGCTGGATATTCCTCGAACACTCGGGTGGATGGATTTGCTCTTCATACTTTTCCAAAAGGTCCGGTTCGTTGTGACAAATGGATTGCACAGGTGCAAAGGACAAAAGCTTTGTGGATTCCAAATGACAGGTAGGTGTGTATACAGCTACTAAAAAAAAAAAACAATAGTTGGGGGAGCGTAATCCGTATGACAGGGGTGCTAAATGTGTCGATGTGCGCATCAGACGGCTTCCGTGCAGCAGCCGCTGAAGGACGGCCTACGCAGGCCTTTTCGACAAGGCCGGGCCGGCCACCAGTCGTGTTGTCAAAGCCGAGCCGGCTTCAACATGGCTTCAGCCGGGATGGCTCTTCATGGCGCTGGGCCACGGTGACTCATCTCCACCGTGGAAGTGGATCGGACGGGGAGGTGGTTTGGCCGTGAGCCGCATATCATCTAAATATAGGTCGAAACGATAGGGTAACATTGCCCCGGTCACTTCACTCGGTTGTGAGACGTTCTCTTCTTCGAAAAGATCTTCCATGTCAGAAGGGGCTTGTTCGTCTCCCGTAGTGGGTGGCAAAGCGTGTTTTCATTGGCGACGTCACGGGGAGTAGATGCAGCCAATATGGCGACCACATGGATGTCGAATTACACTTCCGCAACTTTGCCCGTGGATAACGCGCTCTCCGCTCATATTTATTTTTCCGTATAGACATTGAAGTGAATAATGTTATATGTATTTTTCATTACAATATCTATTTTAGAATGTTTATAGGGATGACACTTGATCTTTAAGTGCTCCCAGTGACAACTTCCAAATGAGATACACAAACTACATTGCAGATTCTGATCACTTTTTTTTGCCGCCTTTGTTTTTGTACTGTATGTAAAAAATAAATAAATATTCTTCATTATGGCACCGAGTGGTGACTTTGCTGGCAACTGTGGATTGCCCAGGCTTCGAAAGACTTTCCCAGCCAGCAGGCTTTCTCTTAAACCATTGATTGTGTAGCTACTCTGCTCCCTGCATGTGATAGCCGGTGAACCTGTCCTCGAGTCCACACCGAGCGGCACCTCCTCCGCTCTTGGAAGAAAAACTCGAGAACTTACTCCCCCTCCATCACGGTTGGAGGGAAATATGAGATAAGCACACAATTAAAAATAGTATGGAAGATCTTTTTACAGTGTGCAAACCCCTCTAGCTATCATCCTGCTTGCGATCCACACATATTGGCTGAGTCTTGTCAAAAAAAAAAATCATGGACCGGAATTTGTGGGACGACACCACAGTGAAACAGTGTCGCTGTTTTCGGGAGCGGTACACCCGGTGTTACCGCAACAATGACAATTTATTGAAAAAATATATGGTGTATATGGAACAATAACTCGCCATCCTCTGCTTCTGATGGACTCCTTGCTAGTACCAAGACAGGACTCGTAGTTTTACTTCATAATGATTTGCTGAAGCACTACAGCAACATACACATATGTTGGTAAGCAGTGCTGAGCTTCTATGGATCCAGTTTCACCATGCTTTATGCATCCCTCCTCATTTTTTGTGCATCTCAGACGCGGGATGCACAACAAACAAGATCTCGTGGTCAAGGGATCTTCATTATAGCATTATAGCTTCATTATGGCAATCATACTGTCACAGAAAAGATTGAATTTACAGTATATTTATTGTGTGTGGTAGTTTGAAATGCCTGGAACCTCATCCAATATCTGATTTGTCTTTATTTCTCTTGTAGTGTGACACAGAGACGGACCAGGACGACAAGGTAAGCCTGACAATTTCCATAATTTTGTGGATGTTTCTGAATCAGATTCAGTTTGTCATTTAGTTTAATTTAGATTAATGAGCTGTATCTGCCATTAAGAAATAAAATATTGACATTGGGAGTGATGAGCTTTTCAGTCACTAATCTTAAGTTCAATGGTATTTTTGAGAATTACCATAAGGCAACATTTTGAATCATATCTAACTGAAAATGGTTGTAATAGATTCACCTACAACAGCTTTGGGAGTTTTATAGCATTTCTTTTCACAATTATTGACCCTGAATGTTGTAATTCGATAAAATGTTTTATTTCTGTCTTCATGTATTTAAAAGTGTCAACCAAATGTTTGATGTCTGCCATATATTGTTCAGTGTTGGTCACAAACGGGGTTACTTGTTTAAAATCTTGTTTGCAGTATTTGGTGCTGCCTCAGTGGTCCAAGTATTCCATTTTTGAAGCCGTATGAGCCCACAACTCGGAACTAACAAAATCAATTCACTCCAATGGATTGCTAACGCTTTATGCCTGTCTTGCATGGACAGTGCAGCAAAATGAGTTGTTACTCTGCGTTGTCGACGTAAACTGGTCCCGTCTTTGTTGTTTCCTTTTCATTTCTAGAATCAGAAGAGCCCATGTTGTCCTATAACCCCTCAACTGACTGCATTAATTTACTCGGGCGCACGTTCCGACTTTGACGAAGAGCGTGGACTACACCTTGCTGTCATTGATTAATTGTCTGTTAAAGAAACAAAGGAGTGAATTAGTAAATGGGGGACCCAAGTGACAGAGGTAGACGTATGTGTTGTCCCCTGTTGTTAGGAAGTAATTGGAGCTCCCACACAACGACTTTATCCCCCCACCACCACCACTACCGCCTTATCACCTCTGTCACTATCTGCTCCTGCCAGGCCCTTTAACACTCTGCCCCACTACTCTTATTGTGATTTGCATTCCATGGATGATGCGGTCTACTTTACAACACCGCCGTCGAGGAGGATGTTGAAACGAAGCAGAATCATTTTAATGGGTCAAACGTATTCCAAAGATGGCAAACAAAGTTTATTTAGTTTCCCTTCAAAACCAGGAAATGGAAAAAGTGTCCCCAAGAGAAATCATGTTCTGCATGTGTAGAGGGTCTCTACCGTGTCGACTGGAGCTGCCAGGCTCTGATAAGACGCTATTTCGATCTCAGAATTTGTGTGTGGGTGCAGTTTTCCTCGTGTGTGCGTGTGTGAGTGTGTGTGCATCTGCTTTTGTGAGTGTGTGTGAATGTAAGGACGTGATCAGAGTCTTTGCACATGACAAAAGGGCAGGCAGGCCTTTAGTTGCATGTTAAGTGGAGTACGTACATGTACATTTTAAAATTCCATTAATATTTTTAAAACTCTGTATTTAGCTTTACTGTAGTGCCCGGGGTAAATCAGATGTTCATTTTAATTGGGATTATACCTGTACAGGTATGGCCCGAACAGCTTCGTCCTCGTTCCGATGCTTTTGTGTGTGTCGTGACCTTGACTTTTTTCGTATTGTCAGGAGAACTTACCGTAGGCAGTCACTCTAGACTCACTGATGCTCAAGTGGTCCTCAAATGCTTTTCAAAGTTAACTATTTCTATATTTCCAGCACTCGGGCCTGAAAGGTTTTCATAACGTTTGAACTTTTTAACATTTTTTACAAGCATCGTTTACTTGAGGCATCCACATCCACAAACTCTAAATGCTATGGTGTGAAGTGTTTTTGCTTCATTAATGATGGGCAAGCTGCACTGACCGTAATGTGTGTTATCATTTGGGGCGAGGGATCTAAGTGGGTGCTTTGAAGCAGCCGGAAGAACTCGTTTGTCTTTGAAATAAAATAAAATTTGCTATTTATCTTCCTTTATTGTTTTGCCGTGTTTTCCCCCTGGCAATTCTCACAGAAGAGTTGTGTTTCTCAATGACTTGGCAGCACTGTACATAAAACCAGTTTACAATCCAACCCCCTACCGCCCAAACCCGCCCTCCCTGCATCGCAGTGGGAAAGAAGAGTAATAAAAAGGAAAGAGCAACTTGTCAGCGTTAAAAGATTATGTGTTTTGCCCCCTCCAAAGGAGGAGAGTAGTGTTTACAGGCTTGAGTGGGTGCTCACTAGGTTGAGGCTGAGGCTGATTGCACTAGAGTACCCTGTCAGCCAGTGATTTGTCATGTACTTTATCATCCTTGTCACTCTGCAGAGCGTTGTCATAGGTAACGTTCCCACCTGGCCCCCTTCCTCCTCTTCCCCCTGTGCTTTGTACTCAGTCAGTGCAGGAAATTTGTATTTACTTTGGGGGAGTGTAATTTGTTCCTCATGGATAATATGACCCTTAGCGGAGCCGGATCACGGGTTAGTTGAAGTGATATTTTCCGGTAATGGTAGTCGTACATCACGGCTGTCAGGGCGGGTTAGGAGGCGAGCACATTATAGCTCCATTTTAGCACTGCAGGCATCTGGGATTATTTTCCATAACCAAGTATGACATGACCGCTCTGCAGAGTGCATTAAATTTTTACTAGCTTTTTCCCCTCCCCCTGCAACTTCTGTGGTTTTACCCCCGGTCTGGAGCTCAGGGCCGCCACAGTGATGGATATCCCCCACCCTCCACCCCTCCTCCCTCGAGTCCCAGTAGCCCTGTCCAAGGTTAGCGGGTGTCACAGACCTACACGGCTCCCCTCCATCCAATAACTGGCAAATCCCTGGTCCCTGTGAGCCACATTCACACAGGACGTCAGTTCACCGCCATCACATACAAACAGAGCCACAGGAAATGAGTAACCATGCTGGATGAGGGTGAAGGAAAAAAACATGAGCTGTATCGCATCGCCCCCATTTGCCACCCTCCTCGGTTGTCAATGTTTAGAATGCAGATTGGAAGTCAATCTTATGTTGCTGGATTATTTTAAATGCCTCAGAGGAGGCGCTATAGAAGTGCTGTGATCAAGAAACACAGGAGTATCATTTGTGTGTGGTTCTAACCTGTACAAGTAAACCAGCATATACCAGCGACAGTGGAGATAAACAAATGTACACTCCTATGTTCAAATGCCAGCTACAGTATGTGTGAAATGACAAACCGATATCAAGATAAATAATCCATCCATCCGTCCTCCATATTGCTGAGATGCACCCTTACGAGGGTCATCTACCCCAACAGACTTTGGCCGAGAGGCAAGGTACACCCGGACCTGGTGGCGTGCCAATCGCAGGGCACACATACACCAACAACCAATTACACTCATATTCATACATATTATCAAGTAATTTAGATGCTTCAATTAACCTACCATGCATACAGTATCTAACTCAACATCTATATCTACCTGGAGAAACCCCATGCAGAGAAGGCAGGCCAGATTTGAATCCATGACTTCTGAACTGTGAGCTGGATGTGCTAATCGTTTTGGACCGTGCCTCCCCAAGATAAAGTTGTTGTTTTTAACTCTGCTATTAAGGTGGCTGACAACCTGTAAACTGATTTGTTTTCCAGAAGGGGAAGTACAGATAAACTATTGAGGTTGTGCGAGTGTTCACACCCCCTTGTGCCTGGGATATGACTGTGTTTGGAATTAAGCAATCGCATGGAAAGTCGTCATGAATGGGAGCAAGCACACACCTGACACCATGTAAGCTACGTCTGATTGATCACAAATAAATCACAGATGTTCTAGTAGGATTTTCCTGGCACCTTTTCTTTCTTGCAGAAAGGTTTTGTGCCCATACAGACTGCTATTTTCAAACCGTTCATAATTCCTTCCACCTTGTCAGGTTCCCAGGTCCAGCTGAATAAACAAAGCAAAATGCTAACACCAGCCTGTTTCTCTGTCAGTATGGTGTTGTTTTGGTGGTGTTTGTGCCAAAGATACCGTTTTGAATTATGGTCAAAAAGTTTAACCTTGGTTGCATGACAAAATAACAAATTTTCCCACTTACAAATCGGTCATTCTACAATTAGTAATACAGTGAATCGGACAGGAAGGCCAATATTTACCACACAACCCACAATCAGTGTTTTATGAAATACTGTATAATGTGCACATATCTACTTTGCCCGACAAATACCTAAGGCACACACATACAAAATATGGGCAGGAACCAATCTAAGTAAAGAGCAATGTTTAGCTTGTCTTACCAGTGGTAAGTTAGCGCAACTGTTTACAAAGAGTACCTTAAAGCATGCTGAGACCGCAGAGCTTCCCTGTCGCTAAGGTATATTGGCCACTGTAAGATTTGTACAGTATGTACAGTATGTTTTATAAGTCATGTGGGTTGTTGTTAAAAAGGATTTAATTCATTATTCAAGAGTTTGGGGTCACTGAGGAATGTCCTTATTTTTCAAAGAAATGTAAACCTCATGGTTGCTGAAGATATTAAATTAATCATAAAGAGTAAATTGTTAATGTCCTGTTTTCCTTAAAAAAAAAATAAAAAAAAAAACAGGATGCCACTCAATAAATCCCACATACATGTATAATTTTGCTACCAAGCAGGACCTTATAAATTAATTCATTCTTTTGTATTTGTCACTTTGTTTTAGTTTAAATATGCATATTTTAAAAAATTATTACTTGGGACATTATTTAATTCTGAAATGACCTTCAATTGCACTCGTTGATAGTTACAAGGCGTTGAAAGTGTTCTCTGGATGTGGTGATCCTAAATGGCCAGATCGAGCACAAATTGAGCAAATGAAGAAATAGTTTTATGATCTTACAAATAAAGACTTCATGGTCTCTTGAGGAATTTGCACCCACATACATTTGTAGAGTTCATTTGGATGGTCAAGAGATAAGACAAATAGATGGACCCCTCTCACCTTTACACATAACAGTGGCTGTGATGCTGATAGCATTTCTTCTCCTTAATCTGCCATTTGATCTTCCTTTCCTTGACAACAAGGTCAGCAGTGTAAAGGCCATCTCTGGCCATGGACAAATGGTTGCCCCTCCCCACCCCTACTCCACTGTCTGCTCATCAGAAGAGTCTCTGAGGTGGACAAGCAGGCGGAGCTCATTAGGGTACCCAAGATGAGAAATTAATGTGGAGATTGTACGGTTGGCCGAGAGCCACACTCATGAGCCCCAGGGTGGGGGAAAGAAGTTGTTGGATGGATAGACAATGTCTGATGGATGACCTGGACAGCAGGCAGGAACATTCTCCAGAGGCACATGCTAATGCACACATCCCTGTCTCCTCCATGTTGCCGCCGGTTCCCCTCTGTCAACCAGCCACCATAGTTTTGTGTCTCCACCTTGCAGCACAGTAATGCCACCATAAAGGAGGAGACCACTGGAGACGAGAGGTCAGGGAAGAGACTATTCTGCCCTCAACCTCAGATCACTAATAAAATGGAAGCCATAAAGCCAAACTAATAAAGTCCAAAACCTAAACACATAGTCACACCAGGGTACAGAGAACTAACCGTTATCAAAACCTAACAGGACTAAAAAGTTACGACATGACGGCAGACAGCAATCAACAAGCAACAATGAACCAAAAAGGACTGAAAGTCTTTCGCGCTTTAGGTACCTATGTTTTTTTAGCATGCTACATTTGGGAGAGCATCACAATTGCAAAATAAAGTTTGAAGTGTAGAATTAGAAGATTTAGCAGAAGATACATGCTGTTTTATGGCAAGCAAATCCATTGCGTTGATATTTTTTGGTGAAGGCAGAAACTGTGTAAAAAAACTTTAATTGAACTCGTGCTGTGTGCTCATCCTGTATAATATTGCGTCTAAAAAAAACAATGGGTCAGCATACCTGAAAAACGGCTGTCAGCACCCAAATCAGGCCCATAGCGTACAAATAATAACAAAGTTAGCAAATTATGTAGCCCGCTCACAATTAAATTTGCAGCTCTTGGACCTTGTTACTTCCCAAAACACAGCTGCACTGTTCACTTTATTGCACATTCGTCCATTGTTTTATTATTTCCGTTCACTCATCGTTAGTTTAGCCAGGACGTGAGATGTGTATATTACTCTCCTAAATCATGATAACTTCCCTTATGGTCATTGTTAATATTTTCCCTCTGCTTTCACTGTTCCTATTCTGTAGTGGGATCAGAAAGAAATTAATTAAAGCCAATTATGTGGAAACATCTGATGTTAAATCTTTAGATGCTCAACAAACTGATGTATTACAGATTTGCTGGCCTTCCATGCACTGATACATGACCAGTTGACCTCAACCAAAACTTGAACAGCTTCGGATTCATTCTAATTTCTTGGTAGTTGCTGGTGTTGCAGTAGTACACTTGCCTGATTTTGATGCTTGCAGCATGGGTCCAGTTCCCAGTTGTTTATTGTTGCTCTTGGTATTATTTAAGATGTTGTTCACAAAAACCATTGAGTGTGCCAAAGACTATTGTGGATCCAGCCATAAATTAAAAAAAATAAAAATAAGTGCTTGACAGATTAATACATGTCCTGGTCTGCCAGCCTGAAATTCAAACTGACTACAATAATTTTAAATATTTTCTTTAAACTGCTAATCAAAGGATGACTTCATAATGCCTAATTTTTGTCTTTGTCAATGAATTATCTACCATTGTCACAATGCAATTTCTCTTCTTAAGAATTAGTTGAAACACAAAGCGATTCCAATTAATTCATTGCTGTTAAATTTTGACTCTTAATATGGCACACGTGTAAGAACATCTGGCCCCAGTTTGCATTTGACAGCAAACCACTCTATTTCTTAAATATTCTCCCAAATCATGAATGTTAATCTGGCATTTCGAGCCACACCTGAAACAATGCACACACCCCACAAGAAGTCAAAAATAAAAGATACTGTTTCATTCTAATTGTTAAAGTCAGATGCCTTTATACAACTGAATTTAAATCTGTGTTCCATCTTGAGAAAAAATAGCAATATATATATATATATATATATATATATATATATATATATATATATATATATATATATATAAAATGACAATCACATGTCGGAAGTTCCAGAGTGAAAGTATTGGGTGGAAAATTTGATGTCAGGATTATTTTTTAGGCAGCGCGGTAGAACAACTGGTTAGCGTGTTGGCCTCACAGTTTTGAGGACCAGGGTTCAAATCCCGACCCTGGCTGTGTGAAGTTTGCATGGTCTCCTCGTGCCTGCGTGGGCCTTCTCTGGGCACTCCGGTTTCCTCCCACTTCCCAAAAACATGGATTACTTGGGGACTCTAAATTGTCCTAAAGTGGGATTGTGAAGTCAACTGGTTGGTTGTTACTGTGTGGCCTGCGATTAGTTGGTGAGCAGTTCAGGGTTTACTCTGGCTCCTGCCCGATGACAGCACCCCTGTGACTCTTGTGAGGATAAGCGGCTCAGAAAATAGATGGATTGATTATACTTTATGGAATGCTTTTTCTTCTGAAAAGAATCTTAAATACTCCTGAGTGTAAATTAAAATTGCCAGTACAGATTAATTCGGGATAATATCTGGTAATGTAGCTTTATTTTTAAATTATTCAATGATATATAGCCATCTTGCCATTAAATGTTACATTGAGATATGATATTTTACAAACTTGATTCTTTTACACCTGCCACTGAAGTACTCAACCTCACCCAACGATCAAAGTTGATAATGTACACGTTTGACAAAAGCAAGGTTACTAAGTCCTTGAAATTGAATGGAGGAAAGGGAATTTTAGCAGCTCCTAAAGCATTATTCCAATTCCCCGGTACAAACTGAGAACACGGGGAAAGAAAATAATTCAATCAGCAACAAAAAAAACATAAATATGCTGTTTGACTGAGATGCTCACTCTGGTGAAAAGAAATGCAATATCCATCTTTTCTGACCTGGAAAAGAAAAATGTCCTGGGCAAAATATCTCCATTTATCAAACCCTTTTCATGTGACTGCCCCCATGCAGCATAGCTTTAACATGGAATTAAAGCTATATTAGATATGGTATTTGAAAGTGAAAGGGAAGTCATGCACGTGATAAATCCTGTCACAGACTGTCAATAGTGTGCAGAAACATTTACAGTATTAGATTAGTACCTTGACTTATGAGTTTAATTTGTGCTGTGGTCGAGCCTGTACCTCAATGTGCTTGTGTATCAAATCAATATTCTGCATTAAACTTAATTGAAATGCCATTAATCTGTTCCAGCCCCAGACCGCATATTTTTTTGTGTTTTTAATAAAGAAAAACAGCACTGTATTGTATAATTCTTAGTGGCATGGCGGTGAAGCTGGTTCGAGTGTCAGCCTCACAGTACTGAGAACTAGTGTTCAAATCCCTCCCCTGCCTGTGTGGAGTTTGGATGTTCATGTATAATTCATACAAAAAAAATGTATAAGAGTGTGAAGAAGTAATTGTTTTCCAAAATGTAATTCTGTACTTTCAAAATATGAAGTGACTAAACCCAGAGAACCAGTTCATGGGCTTCTCTGTATGCCGCAATAACTAAAAATGACTTGAACCCAAACTTGCTACAATTTAGTTTTCATTATGGCTTGTGTTTTCAGGCAAAGGTTAAAATAGTTGAAGATCATTTGTTTACAAAAATGATATGATCTATGAAAACACAAGTGAAGCCAATACATATACAGAACCTACTGTTGTACATTGAGACAAGTATGAAGTCACAATAGCAGTAATGTTGTATGTGGGCCTTTGAGGGGCGTAACATTGTGAGTGACATCAGGAACATAACCAGTTGGTCTGTGTGTGAGCGTCTGGGCATAACTTTCCATCAGCTAAGTATCATTTAGAATTGACCTCGACATTAATGAACTTCCTCCTTTAGGCACCATTTGTCACGGTCCATAACAAACCCAAAGACAACTTAGTTGGTGAGTGAGCTCATGAAGCCGTCCCCTGGTTTGTGGCAGCAAGAACTGCCGCAGCTTTTCAGGTAGCTGTGCCCATCGTTATGTTTGAGGCAGCTTTGCCAGTTACTAGTGTTCAATCATGTGTGGCGTGAGACACTAGGTTCAAACCTGTCTCTCTGGGAACAGGCCTCCATTCGAAAAAGAAAAAAGGAAAAGGTTGTGTTTATTCAGTGCACCCTTTGCAGCGCCTATATATTTTCAATCATTGCACTCAGTCGTCATTCCTCCCAGAGTTCTCAGAGATACCAAGGTTAAAGCTTTTCTGTGTGTCCGGTGGATGTCAGTCAAGGCCTGGCTGACCTGCACATCAGTTCCTCCTGGCAACTGGGCCATCAACTCTCACAGACCTCTGCTCCTTAATGTTTCTTTGTCAAGACAATGATTTCTGAAGGCTACTTGCTGCCCGATTGACTGGCTCCCTGCATTCTGTCATCCCGGTCTTCCAAGAAATCTCAGATGACCCATACAGAATGACTTTATCTTTGGGCAAGAGGGTGGGTACACCCTCAAATGGTTGCCAGAAATTCGCAGGGTACATATACACAAACAACCATTTGCATTCACATTCTTACTTACGGGTAATTTACAGTCTTTAATAAACCTTCCACACATGTTTTTTTTTACGTGCGAGGAAACTGGTATAGGTGCAAAAAACCCAGGTGAACATGCAAACACACTTTGATGTCACAGCTGGTGCTTGGTATTGTGGTTTTACCATTTGAATCTATGACATCATAACACATTTGTGATTTTTTTTAAGCATATTATATTATCCATTGAACATAATTTTGAGGTGCTGTTATGTTATGAGTGTCTAACTAGATGATTTAGGGTATTATTCCAACATGTACAAAGTGGGCTTTTCAAACTCGAGCAAAATGGTGTTTTTGTTTTTCTTTTCTGAGAAGCAGGGTTTTGGATGGAGCAGGATTCTGTCAGTGGCGACATAAAATTTAAGGAAATTCTGTCACTGTATAATGGCGTGAAGTACATTCCTTAGTCCACCCCTGCAAATTTACTCTCAAGCTCCGTCACTGATCTTACACAAAGATGTGTTAGCGCGATGCAAAAGGCTTATTCCCGGGACAATTAGTCCTATATGGATTGTTCCACAACAGACTGGTATTATTGGAAATTAATGCTAGTTTTGTTTGCTTGAACAGAAAATACAGGATGTTAGTGTAATATAGACCACTTGGAATCTAGAGGTCCTTTACTGAATTAATCAAACAGGGCTAACCCCTTGAAGTTCCCCTGATTCTTGACTCTTCATCATTGCAAGACCGTCCATCCAGACCTGATCGTCTCCAGGATAACAGGTACCTGGAGCCTATCCCCCCTGACTGTGACCGAAAGGCAGACTCCATCCTGGAGTGGATAGCGGTCAGTTGCAGGGCACATATAGAGACAATTATTTACATTCACTTTTACATGATCATTAATTGGGGATTGAACCCACGTTGCCTTCATGGAAGTCAGGAAAGTAAACCATCAGGGAAGCTATGATGAACAATTCTGTTCTCTAACTTCACGGGAACCGTTTGTGCAAGTGCAATCACCATAACCTGAGCTTCATGTTGTGGTCTCATGCATTTATGCATTTGACCTGGAAGCCATGATGTTACAGTCACAAAGAATTGGCAGCTTGATGATGAAGTGCAGCCAATCTTGTTTTCCAAGATTCAAAATGTTGTGGTTTTTACAGCCAAAATGTAATATTTGAGATTAAAGTATGGATGTTTACTATGTTTAAAAGACCTCCCAACATGGATTAATTTAATTTGTTTTTTTTTTTATGGGCGCACAGGCATCCTTCATGCTAGCTCATTTTCTTTGGGATCCACAGAACTCTACATGCCATTATACACCACAGAAAACCACAACCACAATAATAATCATATTCTTAAAGTAAGGAGAAACAGTGAATTGTTCCATGTTAACATCTAGTGGTGATTCATCCAAACAACAACAACAAAAAACATGAAGTGGTCGCAATGGGTAATCAATATTTCTAGTTATAGTTGTCAGATTTATGTTTGCGTTAACCACAATAATATACTGAATGTGTCTCAAAGGCAAATAACTGGTGATGAGGAATATGGCCACCATCTTTCACCAAGTTAACTGCCCTAAATGAGGAAAATGCAGAGCAGGGCTGTCAGAAAGACAACGATACTCCAGCATGCATGGCGGCAACCACAAACAATTCTAATGACATCAGGGGCCTCTGAGGAGGGTCTGTAGACCACTGTCCCCCAGCCCATGAAACATTGTTCCCCTTGCAAGTGCCACCGGCACACTGCTTGTTAGAAGCAGTGTAATTAGGTGGCTGAGCTTGTTGCAAGTAGCCCAGGTCACAGAGGCATGTCTTACCCCTGTCCTGATTGCTCCTTGGGGAATTATTGACAAAACACAAGGTGCATTGCACATTGGGCTCTAATTATGTGTACAAGACATAGACGACCCCGGGGAAATTAAATGAAATTCCCTAGCTTGAAGGGTCCTTTACACTCAAGGGATCCATTCTGTTTCTTATTAAGACCAGCCATTGTCTGACTTTATGATGCTGCTGTGCAGAACGGGCACCAATGAAAGGCTTTTAAGTGCCCATTTTCATCGTGGAAATACATCAATGACTCATGATGAGAATATTTAAAGGTGTTTGTGAGGTATACAGAAAGTGTAATGAAACCCATTTTTATATTTGAATATTATTTGTGAATAGTGTAACTGGAGGGCGTCCAAGTGTCTCCAGAAGGACTATTCATGGTATAATTACTATGGGCATATCCAAGCTGCGCTAACCTGTCTCTGACGGATGTATATACGATCTTCAAAGAAGAAGCTTTATAGGTGGCATGGTGGTGCAGCTTAAGAGCGTTAGCCTCACAGTTCTGAGAACTGGAGTTCAAATCCCACCACCACCTATGTGCAGTTGCCATGTTCTCCCTGTGGCTGCGTGGGTTATCTCCACGCACTCCGGATTCCTCCCACTTCCCCAAAAACATACATTCATTGGAGACTCTCAATTGCCCCTCGGTGTTGTTGTGAATGTGGCTGTTTGTCTCTGTGGCCTGACCAGTCCAGGGGGTACCCTGAATCCTGCCCGATGACAGCTGGGATTGGCTCCAGCAGTCCCGCGACCCTAGTGAGGATAACTGGGTCAGAAAATGGATGGATAAACATTATATATTTAGTCTTCTCAATTCCACAGTTTAGATCTTCTGTACAAATCATCCCTATGACAACCTTGAATGATTCTTTACCTACTTACTGTTGAACCTCAGAAGTTGAACAAAATTAATTTTGTGGTGCTCGTTGGATTCCAAAGTTCTCATTTTAAAATAAATGCTCCAATAAATTGTTGAAAAAATATATTTATAAGCACACACTATCAACATCATGAAATAAGTTTTTAATACTGTATGACATTACTCACTGTATAATAAAACTAAATACAATTTTAAAAAACTGCCCAACCTAGAATATGTTGGAAAGAGAACAGAAATGTGTTTGAAGAGGGATACTGTCACATAAGGGCACTTTAAATGTATTGGTGGAATTAATAATGCCCTGTGACTTATATTAATGGATTTGTATTGTTCATATTGAGCAGCCAGACCCCTCCTTTTGTCACAGTAAGTTCTTTTTGGAGTTTTATAGTTATCATCTCACTTTTTCTCTCAAAAGCATGGATGCAATTTAGATCCAAAGTCTATCAAAAAACATGTATAGACAATGTCTTAATACCTCTGAGGTCAATTAAATAGACAGATCTGATGTTATTATCATCCAATGCCACCCATTCCTTTTTTTCTTGCCCTGTGGCTTACAGGCAGCTAGCTCACGAGTACCGTGACTCTGGCATTGAGAGAATAATTGGCAGTGTATGCAGATGTGCTGGCTGCCACACAGCAAAGACAGAAAGAGGAATGGAATGTGTTTCGAATGGCAACTACAGATGAGTCACCATGGCGCTGGTGGCCATGATATTTCTGCTTGGCAAAGCAACACAACCAAGGGAAGGATGGCGGGCAAAACGTCAGCATGCAAGCGAATGTGGAGATGACGTTTGCTGACCGCTGTCAAGTGTCACACTTGACTTACATGATTAACAACTACTGTATGCAACCCATACAACATTTCTATAATAATTAGAAAGTCATGTTCACATCCATCCTTGCTCTGTTTTTTGTACAGACCACAATTACACCAGAAATTGAGATCACGTATTTTCTGTCCAATTACATTTGACAAGTTTGACCTTATAATCAAATGTGAAGTTAAGTGTTTATGCTTTGAATCTTTTTAAGATGAGAAAATGTGAAATTTTAAAAGAACAATTGAGGTTGACTCACAGGCTCCCCTTCAAATTGTGAAGTGTAACTGAGTTGTAGCAACGTTTGCACTCGTTAATCACGAAAGAAAAACACGATCAAGAAGTAGGCAGCTTGCTTAACCTTCAACACTAATGCAACATGTCAGATTTAAAACAATTCTTATCTTTTGAATACGTGGTAGAATTTGTATTACCGCTGCACAAAATAGCAGTTAATACCAGAGTGACAAGTGACCAGCCTAAAGTAGTGGAACCAGTGTAGCCACATGACTGGCAGGCACGATTCTCCTAATTACAAACCCCTGTACCATAATATACTCTATTTTTCCATATCTACAACTCTGAATCCATGACAGTTTGTCGTTCGATCCCTGGACTGTCACCACTGAGAAGTGAACTGCCAATTAAATCACATCTTATCATGTCATGCTTTTAACTGATATTTTGATTAGACATCCAAAGTGTCCCATTAAACACACAATTGAGAGCACAGTGACTAAAAAAAAAAAAGCAAACAAACTTTGAAAATAAGAACTTAGTCATGCTACTTTGTTATACGTTAATCAAGCCTTAGAATTACAATATTGACCATTATGGCATTAGCTGATGATAGTCGTAATGTCATTGAAACATATTCTTGGATTCATGTCCACAGGTCAACATAGCCATTGTAGTGTTCAGTATATCTGGAATCGTGGTTACCATGTAAGTCTCACAGTCGAAGGGTACCGGGATTGGGTTTGCATATTCTTCCCCTGCTGGCATTAGGTTTTATCTGGTTTTGTCACACATTCCAAAACCAGCATGTTAGGTTAATTATAGACCAAATTGCCTCTAAACTGTGAATTTGATTGTGAAAGCTTGTTTGTCTAAACGTAGACTGTAGTTGAATGGCAACCAGTCAATGGTATAGTATACACAGACTCTCGTCTAAACTCGGATGGCATAGGATCCAGATCACCTGGAGGTTAAGCAATGCAAAACGAATGGAATGTTTTGATGAGAATGTGACCTTTGCGTATTCCTCCTTACGAGCTGAGAGGAAAACATTAGATGCACAGCTCAGAAAATTCCTGCCCGTATTCATTTTTCAAATTAGACCTCTTTTAAAATTACATTCATCACAATTTAAAATATACATCACCATCTAAAACTCTAAACAGACAAAAAAAACACATCGAGATACATATTCATAGATTCTTTTGTGGGAAAAATTATTTGAACTTTTGTGGTCACGACTGTCCAACAAAAATGCGCATAAGCTACCAAACTTGTAGGTATGCAGTTCAAAATAACAACTCAAATAAGTGCCCTTTGGGTAGTGAGATAGCTCATTACCTATGAGCAACCTTCCATCTGCACTCATGGCTACTGTGGGAGTCATTATGATTATGATGGAAATCTCACAAGCCATTACTGGGAGAAGCACGGGGCTCACTGCAGACACACTAATGGACTCATTTGTAATTGGGCGAAAGGGAAATGACACTCTGAGCTCATAGCAGAGGTGCAAACACTAGCTATGACAAATAAAACAGAGTTGATTTACTGGATTACATACAAATGCAATCCATCCTAACTTGAACTAGTTAGTGGTTCAATTTTCAATGACCTTTATGTTCTCATGGAGTCTTTGGTCACATATTCATGAACTAAAATACTGAGGTGGTAATAGTGATGACATTGTGTTTGTCGCTAGGAATGTTTCTTAGAATGCTTGTGAGCAATGGTGCATACATTAGAAACCCATGAGATGTTAATGTATGGTTATGTTATTTGGTACCTGTTTCACACTCCACAATGGAGCTCACACAAAATCATTACCAATCTCCCGTCACTGTTTTTTCATACAGAGGCACTGTGGAGCCGTATTTGTAGTAGTGCATTACAAAACTCTTTTTTCCGATCATTCATTTAAGCTTAATCAGAAAGATAAAGTTCTTATTTTCTCCCACCTCTCATCATTTTTAATTCGTGATGTTTCTATCTCAGTGTTTGTATTGTGTCTCCAGCATCAGTCATCAGAATCAGGATCAGAATCAACTTTAATGGCCAAGTATGTAACAACACACGGGGAATTTGTCTCTGGCAGTCGGTGCCGTCCTGGTACGACATTCATGTGGACTACAGGGAAGAACAAACACTGTCATATTGCTTGCTAGCTCTTTGTCATGCAGAATTTACATAAGGTTCTCTGGGTATTAAATTGATCGCAACTAGAATGTCCAGGTTGTCTTAGAAGATGTTTCCCCTCTCATTTGACCATGTTTCATTAGTCATGCTCAACATATTTTTAGGACAGCAGTAATCTGAGGGGATGTAGTAGTAGTCAAGTATTTATCCTCTTACGTAACGGGACCCCTGCCCAACCAAGAATGGTTTAACTCTTGGGATGCAAAACAAGTCTCTCAGATACAGACGAGACAGATCTGCCATTGACTTGTATCGACTCACCCGTGCTAGTATGCCATTCATTTGTCTTTGGTCAGTACATGGACATGTTAGCGTCTTTGCTCGAGACATTTTGATGAGACATTGGATGATGGTGTCGATGTCTGTGGAGCTACTACCACCATGAGGTCATTGAATGCTGTAACCGAAATTGGAACCATTTCTTGGCGCCATTGGATGATGGAGTAAGTGTGTGCAGAACAACTGCTGCCGGAATGGAATCCTGAAGCCTCGGTTGAAACCTCTATTGTCGCTGTGACATTGGGCAATGGATTCAATGGTTGTGGAGCTATTGCTGTCGCAGGATCATTAAAAGCTGATGTAGAGGTTGGGGCGAAAATGAACGATTGACTCGATGGAGCGAAGACAGCTGGCAAGCCATTACTATCAGCACAAATACAAAAGAGGAAAAAAACTGCGGCATCACCAAGACTCATCGGTAGTGAAAAAGCATAAATTGCTTCATGACCCCTTTTGCACCAACAAAGCGCGACAGTGAGATGGTGGTAACTGGCCTAATCAGAAGCATTTAAGATCCACGATTGAGGAAATGTAATTTACAACTGCATTAAGGCCAGGGAAAGGAAAAAGCAATCTCAATCGTGTAAAACAATGTTAATTAAGGATGTATTTAATGCGAGTTTAGTGAATTGTCTGTATACGTTCACATTCGGCAAAACAGTCTTAGCACTTCCTCCTGGATTAGGTGAATGGCAAAGGGGACAGTGACAAAGCACCCATAGTAACTTTAAATATCTACAGTTGTTTTTTTTTTTTTTTAACACGAGATGTCACCACAGAACTACCAAAGATGACTATATCAAATATTTGGGCTTTGTGCGATTTACATACAGTATGACATTTCCATCCATCAATCATCTGTGCCACTTATCCACGCAAGGATTGTGTGAGTGCTGGAGCCTATCCCAGCTGCCTTTGGGCAGGAGGCAGGGTACACCCTGAACCAGTTGCCAGCCAATCGCAGGGAACATAGAAACAAACAACCCTTCGCACTCACATTCACACCTATGGACAACTTAGTCTCCAACTAATGCATCATATTTATGTGAATAAATGAGGAGTTAGCTGCACAGTCGACGACTGGTTAGAACATCTGCCTCACAGTTCTAAGGACCCTGGCTCAAATCTGGATTTGCCTCTGTGGAGTTTGCATATTTTTTCCCTATACCTGTCTTTTTTCAGGGTACAGTGGTACTTCTACTTACGAAACGTCTCTAATAACAAAAAAATCAGGTTACGAAAACCCTCCTCAGCAAAATATTGTCTCTAGTTACGAAGGAAATTCAGGATAAGAAAGGAAAAACTAAGCGGTGGATTCCCCAAATTCCACCAAAGGTAAACATCCTGTATCTGGCATGATAGAGCTGCTCTCCTATTGGCTATCGCCATAGCATCTTCCTGGCATCCGATTGGCAAGGAGGGATGTTAATCTTTACACATGATGCACTTCATGTATCTTGGTTTCTGTGGAACAAATTATGCTATTTACATGTAAAATGTACTTCAACTTATGAAAACGACTTCCGGAACAAATTAATTTCATAAGTACAGGTACTACTGTACTCTGGTTTCCTTGCATATCCCAAAAACCTGTATAGTAGGTCAATTGAAGACTATACCCATATGGGGTTTTGAAAATCGATGAATTAATTAAATTAAATTAAATCTCTAGTTCATCTTGTCCAAAGACACCAGCCATAAAAAACTTTTATCATTATTTTTTTTTACCACGTCTGGGTTCAATTCATCATGGCATCAACCCATTGTTTTCCTAATTATTGCAGGATACACACCACAGAAAGCCAGCTAACCTGTTTTCTGAGTTTGGTCATGTGACATTCCGCATATAGGAAATGGGAGGTATAAAATTAAAGATGAGGACAAATAAAAAGTAATTGATTAAAATAGAAATAAAGAAAAATTACCCTCACAAAATTACCACAGCTATTTATTTGTGATAAACTAGTCACTAATGGTTTCATTAGGCCCTGATGTCATTACAGCCCCTGGCCACAGGAGTGCTGAATAGCCCTTAGCGTACAGTCACCACGACACACGTAAACCAGATTGCATGTTTGTGTGTTTATCTGTGTGTGTGTGTGTGTGTGTCTTGCGGTCTAATTAGATTGCTCTGACCTGGGTGATTTATAGATTCATTTGTGTGCTTGTTTAGGGAACTGATCTGCATTATTCATGTACACATGTGGCAGCAGTGGCGACATTAACTGGTTAACCCCTGCACAGGTTAGCCCACATTATTTTAATAGCTACTGTGATGAGTGGGCTTCTCAGATTCAGAGTTAGAATTAGGCAGGGAGAAGATTAGGATGAAAATGGGCAAGCGGTGATCATCGATTCCAAACAACAGCATATCAGATCTGTACCCAGAACAGGTGGGGCCAGGGCATTATTATTCAATTACTTCCGTTAATGGTAAACAATGCACATGCTCACAAGCCAAAGACAATTGGTAACCAAATACCTGATGACATTCTGCTGCCTTAGTTGCATTATTTATTTATGAGAAGCCACCTGGCATGTATGTGACGCGACCACAGGATGCCATGTTTTACATGTGCATAATTACTATTCATCTGTGCAGTGATTATGCTATAAAAAAATGTGGAAGCTTTGGCATGATGCTTCATTTTTCATGTGAGTGATGTGACAATTGTTTTTTTTTTTTTTCTTGCATGAAGTTGCTGCAGGGAATGCAAGTTTGGCTATCACTACGCTGTTCAACAAGAATTATATGTTTTCACTGCTAGAGAGATCAAATCAACGATGTTGAAGAACAATTAAACCTTCAACAACATTCTGATTGAAATCTGGTTTCAGTTCATGCCATCTTGGGTCGCTTGAGTCACTCTCAGGATTTGTTTGGCAGTATGACGTCAGATGTTCCAACTGACCCAAGCCGCCTTTTTATTCCCAGACGTTGGACTTACAAACACTGCTTGGTAATTGGTACACTTGCCTGACGTTGGTGCTGGCAATGTGGGTTCAGTACCTACTGACTGTCGCTGTCTCTATTTTGCCCTGCGACTGACTGGTGACCATTTTATGGTGTAGTCTGCCTTTCCCCCAAATTTAGCAGGATAGGCTCTAACAATTCTGTGACCCTTGCTGGGGTAAGTGGCTTGGTAAAGGCATGAAAAATGGGACTTGTAGCCAAGTAGTGGATTTACTGACCAGTAATCAAACTTGCTTGTCTGCATGAAAAGCTGCAGGATCTATCAATACACTACCAGTACTTTTACCATAATTGGAATCATCTAAATTGGATTATGTTCAAGGTTAAACGGTTTTAAAGTCTTTATGACTTATAAAGGTGATGTTTTAAGAAACATTTTTATATTGTTGTTCACTTGTAAATATATGTAAGTATCATTGTCAACTCTAAACTAGTCAAACAACACAAGACCAAGCCAAAGTGTGAAGACCATTCACAATACCATTCCATTTCAATATTCTTATTTGAAACACAAATGTAAAAATAATATAAATGTCAAAAATAACACTGAAAGTTTAGGAATGATGCCAGAGTCTGACTGCTTTGAACGTCCTTTAAAGTAGGAAGTTTGTTACTTCACAAAACTTTCTGGGAGAAAGAATTATTATTATTTTTTTTTTTTTTTTACAACCTTGAAGGGTTTTTTATATTTTTAATTTACACAAATGTGATTGCATTTCAAAATTTACGATCTTGGGAGCATTCTGATTTTATAAGCATCGATTGAGGTTAGCTCCCAGGCTCCCCTTATATTAGTGATTTGGGATTGACCAGTTAAAGTCGCCATTCACATTTCGCCCAAGTGCACCATTTGCCGGATTTTTCAGGTTATTTTGTTTCCACCGGCACAGTGGATCAGCTGGTTAAATGTTGGCCTCACAGTTCTGAGGACCCAGGTTCGATCCCCGTGCCTGCATGGGTTTCCTCCGGGCACTCCGGTTTGCTCCCACATCCCAAAGACATGCAAAATTAATTGGACACTCTAAATTGCCCCTCGGTGTGATTGTGAGTGCGGCTGTTTGTCTGGATCTGCCCTGCGATTGGCTGGCAACCAGTTCAGGGTGTTCCCCGCCTCCTGCCTGTTGACATCTGAGATAGGCTCCAGCACTCCCCGCGACCCTCATGAGGATAAGTGGTGAAGAAAATGGATGGATGGATTTTGTTTCCACTTGGGAAACAGTACAATAAGCTCACCAGGCAGAGATTAAATAATAAACCGCAATGTTTTTGCAAAACCAAAGTGTTCTTCTAGCGTGAAATGTGGACATTTTTAGGCAGAAAAAGATAATAGTGCCTGACATAGCAGTTGTTTTTCCTTGTCTTCAAGGTAAACGTACATTGATTGTGAGGGCAGGGTTATTCTTCCTCGCAGGTCATTGTTTTCTTCAGGCTTTCTGCCATGGGTCATATAAATTACTCAGTTTGAAGATTTTGCTTTTCTTTGGAGCCATGGAGACTTTATTTGGAGTCTTGTGAAAGTCTGCCTCAATTTCATCGGTGAAATGGAGTCAAACGTCTCTCGAGGTTTGATGCGTGGAGGGGAAAAAAAGTCACGTGACAGCGCCCGAGGCACAAGTTTCTCTGGTAAACTGAAACAAATAGATCACGCAAGGAATAATTTGGTGATATAAGTAAAAGTAACGAGTGCAATGTAGTTCAATAATACCTGTACTGAGTAAAAGCTGTGTCTTTGTAACAAAGGATATGGGTATTCAAGTAAAAGTAAAAAGTAGGTTGCAATAAAAGTGATCTAACAAGTAACATTTACTGTATATAGAAAGTTACTTAAGTTAATGTAATAGAGAAACGTTGCACGTTACTTCTCACCGCTGGCAAATATCTGATTACAGTTATCACTGCATTCATCAACTAAGTTGTTCCAACTGTGTCTTCGGGCTGGTTGTTATAGTGGCTCTGTAATCTTTGTCGAAACAGTTGGGCGTACCAACTCGGCAGCATTCACTACTTGAAAAAACGGTTTCCTGAGATGTTAAACAATCTAAGAAGGATTCTACTGCGGTAATAGAAATGCACAATATAGATGTATTATTTAACAACTGCTGTTGAATACAAAATGAGTAAAAAAATGATGAGAGGCTGCCTTATTGGTCGGATTCATATCCAGCATCTAGTCGTGTGAGCATCTCTTTGTCAGTGAAATGTTTCATGGCTGAAGATCCATAGCAGGGAAATTCATGTTCAATTAGTTATGACTGGAATTCTGTAGTACCTAAAGTGTTGTGTAAAATAGTTACAGTGGAAGGAAGGAAAAAAAGATCCATCAAATTGCACCGGTGGGCCAATCAGAGCTGACTTTAGGTAAAATAGGTCTTATGCACCGTGGAATATTTGTTCGGCAGTTACAGTAATTGTTAAATAATAATATCCAAAAATATACATTTTTCCAGCAGTTAATGAATCCTGTTTCCATAATTGTGCTAATTTAAAGCACAAATTAATGTTCCCTAAAACACTGCACACTATACACATTTTTCTTTTACCCTTCCTTTGATTTTTGTTTTGTGTATTCGTGTATTTTTATTGAATGTACTCAGAAATGCACAAACTGTGTTCAAGCATATTGCCTCTTTAGCGAAAGTCTTTCTTCATGCTAAAAAAAAAAAACATCTGAATTAAAATTTAAGAGATTAAAAATAATCTCAGCAAGAATTCAATATACTATATATATTATGCAGTATATGTATTTTTTAACACGGTATATTCAGACTGAAACAATCCCTGTTAGGAAATTACCTTTTGCATGGATCTTGCAGGCAGTGGGGTGGACAATTGTCTACCTCACAGTTCTGAAGTTTGAGTTTGCATGTACTCCGGTTTCTCCGGGCACTCCGGATACCTCCCACATCCTAAAAAATGCATTAAATGCAGACTCTAAATTGCCCTTAGGTGGGATTGTGCATGCAGATGGTTGTTTGTTTGTATGAGCCCTGCAATGGACCTTTCCGATGGTGATCTTGAGCTCCACCCACTTAGCCATGTCCCACAAGCTTACTAAATGATGATTGAACACAACATGTTTGAAGTCGATCCTCTATCGCGTATTCCAGATAATATTGCTGTATGTTTTTTGCCAAATGCGTCAGACTTGTCCAAGAGAGTTCTACAGAGAGGTCTCAACTATTTCATGGAAGGATGTGTACACGGAATTAAGATTTTGGACGGAGCAGGACGCAATGTCAGGGTTACAGCCAAATGTTGGCGATCGATGCAAAAAAGTTTGATGCCTCACAAACTTCCTATCGAAATCCAACAGGATAAAATAGTGGGATCGTACTGCGTATGTAAAGCAGGATGAGTACTTTTGACTTGGAAAGATCACGAGTATTATCATTGTAGTCTTTATAAGTGAGTGGGTGTATTCATTTGATTTGGCTCGTAATGGAACCCAGTGCTCTGTCTTAAATGTCCGTTGTGATACAAATGGGCAAATAGACATTTCTCCTGCATGACACCACACATTTACGTATCACTACTCCGACTCTTCGGCATAAAACATTACACACTTCATTCAGCAGGTCAGTGATATGCTAACAAAGTGAAAGTTTTTCCCCTGCAATGTATAAAGCACTGATAATAATGAAATCAAACTCAGAATTTACTTCTCCCTCACTTACCTTTGAACATGTAGACTAGTGTTTCTTGGTATTATCCACACTTAGTTGTCCGTGCGGTCTTCGGCGAGCCTTAATCCATCGTAGAGACTTCGTCAACTGTGCCTTAGGCTTTGGAAAATGAATCAACCGGGCCCCTTGTAACCTAGCAGGATATCTTTCATCAGAATTGCACGTTCCCCAAGCGCATCTGAGGACCATTTTCTCCGTAACATTAACTTTTCTAAGCGCACGCTACTGACGACCAGCATTGCTTGTGGGACAATGTGGCGAGAGGGCCGTATCAAGCCACGGGTTAAGACAATGCGGCTATCTAATTGGCTACTATTGTACGAGTGAGTGACAGGTCGGAAAGGTCCATTGTTTGGCAACCAGTGGAGGATCGACCCCGCCTCCTGCCCAAAGATAGTTGGGATAGGCTCCAGCACTCCAGCGACCCTTGTGAGGATAAGCGGCTCAGATAATGGATGAATGTGTCAAATGTCCGCCAAGCGTGCAGTCTTCATGCTGCTAATTTATCACAGTGACATTAAAAACAGCAGCATATGACAGCCTACGCTGCATTAATTAACCTACAATGAATGTTTGGATGGCTATAGTATGACACGACACAATCTAGTTTAAGGATGCATGAGATGAATTAGCATTCCCTCCATCTTCCCTGTGAGGATGATCCACCTCATTCTGTGCATTTTCCTCGCCTTTCTCTGGGGAGACTGCCATCATGCATAAAGAAAGACAAGGAAAAAGGCAGCAGCATATGTCTGCCTCTGTGGATGCGGCGCTGACAGGCAGGGCTTATCGTCTCTTCAGCTCTTTGCTACAAGCGTGATTACCGCTGACAGCTCAGACTGCTGATAAAAGTGGGAACATTAAAGAAAACAGAAGAGCTGTGCAGACAACGCACCAATGTTTCTTCTCATCAAGGCTCCATCTGCCCTCCGCATCTCACCACCTCCACTGACACTCCAGCAGCTCCTTCTATTCCTCATCCACCCAGAACCCTGTGCCGGGGTGTCAGAGCTGTCGAGAGTGGGAAGTGACATCACAAGAATTTGCAAGCAGTCTCGAGGCTCATCATGTCAGCGGCAGGCTGTCTTGTGTCAGGCTTCCCCCAGGAAAGCTGTGATCCAGTCTTCGTATCCACAGATTCTAACTTCTCGCTGAGGAGGGGAGGGAGACAAAATTAACAGAATGTATTTCCATCTTGTTAACTGACAGCATCATTTGTTCGGAAGGCTGTCTGAGCAAGGAGGAGTGCGTGTGCGCAAGGGTTTCATACTGGCACAGAGAAGAATTGGCAGGAAAACAGTGTGGCGAATTATTAAGTATGGATGAGGTGTCAGAGCTACCGCATTGCTTTTTGCGTGGGTTTCCAAAAAGCATCTGAGGTGTGATTGGAGATGCACGGAGGAGTGCTCAATCAAAAAGCTGCGAGAATCACAGAGCACAGTTTTCTTGGCCTGTACAGAATATTTGGGGTTTTGTCTCTGTATAGGATCTTTGAACATCCATGTTCAGGAAATTTGCACAAAAGCTGTGCCCAATTTCATCCACATTTTCTCATGGGTTGCCAGAATTGAGGCACTTATTCTGGAGTCGTGGAAAATCTGCTGCATCTCCTGGGTAAATCTCCATTTCAGAGATCTGGCTCCCTGTCAGCTCATTTGGATGGAGATAGTGGCTGCCTCAGCAAAGAATGCTTTTGATTCCCTTTTCATTTATTTGAACTGATCTGCTGTGATTAAGAGCTCCATGTCTCATTATTCTCTTTTAGAGAGGAGCAGGGCATTGGCTTTTGCCAAAATATTTGAATGATTAGGGCCCAAGCACGGGCCATGCCAAAGCGTCGGGCAGCATTCACTCTGCTTATTAGATTCACTTAAATGCTGTTGTAAATTATCGGAGCCAGCAACTGCTGCCAGGCCCGGGTTTGAACACGAGAAGCTTCTGCTGCCAAAGCCAGAGCACCGCGCCTAGTGAGACTTCTGCTGCTGTTTGTTTTAGCTCGGCCTCCTAATACAGTGAAATTGTTGTTTGACCAGGTTGGATTCATTTCCTGGCTGAAAATGCTGTAGTCAAGCATCATGAGATATAGTTAAGTAGCAGCTGTCACAGGTCTGTAATTTCTTCAGATACAAGAATCAATCAATTTACCTTGAAGTCTCGGAGACATTTCTTTTCATGACAATGCCGTTATTAAGTCAATAAAGCTCTATCCTTTAGAAAGAAGTGGTGTTCATTGCCGATGTGCCAGATCTTCGGGTGCATAATTGGAGCCCTTGGAGTCAATCAACACCATCAGCAGCATTAAACCTTGAGGTTATTCTATTTTTCTATCAATTCTATGATTGCAGAGAGACAGCAAATGGGAAAAATAGGCCCCTTGCTGAGCACTCAAGAGAAAATGTGAGCTTTTTCTCTCAAAATAAAGCTTGGTTGCTCAATCAGTCCTTCGATTCAGCACATTGTTTAAAAGACTAATGCTGCAAATCAGAACGTATTGTTCCTCACATTAAAGTGCAAGTGCTACTGTTCTACTTAAGCCATGTTGGTTACAGACTGACTCCATCCCTCTCTTATTCGCACTAACAAGCCAGCGTCTGTTGTGAGAACATTCTAACCTCTTGTTTGTCATTTCCTAAGATAAACAGAACACGTCATTGGTCAGTCCCGAATGATATAGGTTAGAGGTCTGGTGAAGGGTGTCTTAATTGTTGGATAACATTTATTTGCTTGCTTTGCATAAAGGTTGTTTCTGTTAAAAAAAAAATAAAAATAAAAAATGAAAAAACTTTCCAAAAACGTTTGTCTCGCTCATCTTTTCCAGGTATCGTTTGTGTCAGTAAAGTATGAAGTGGCGTTTCAACCTCACTTCAGGTTTGTGTAGTTTGGATCAGTAAATTTTTGCTCAAATGTCAGTAGTTTTCTCATATACATAAATAATGTGACGTCATCGCAGGTAACTCCGAGTTGGCAAAGATGACATGGTAGAGTGCTGACGGATTGTTGACTTCCCCACTACACACATTGTAGATTGGCAATTTTGGGACCCTTACCTGTGAAAATTCAGAAAAATGTTTAACATTCTAAACTGAACTGGACCGAACTGTTCTGCTTGGAAGAAATTATGCTATTGACTCAAATTGTTGGGAGAAGGTGTAGTGGAGTCTGCAATGGAAAACAACAGTTCAGACTAATGATCCACAGCCTGATCGTTTTTGCCCCTACAGGAAAGATGGGCACTCGGCACAGCTCCCTGGAAATCAATTCCCAGAAAGCGAATGAATACTGGTTGTGTATCACAGAAGGATGGATGGAAGGGACTGGGAATGAAAGGAGACTGTGGTTGTGGCGGTAAATGGGGCGCTTTCATGGGGGAATAGATAAAGCATTAGGAAAGTCTTTCGATCATAAACCCTGAAGGTAATATTTCCCAAGCCTCAGCCACCTCAGTCAAAGAAAACCAGATATGGGCAAAAATGTTCCAGCCTCTTGCTTGACACTCACCTCATTGCTTGATGGTTCCTTTAAAGGATGATGTTGAGTTTGAGGTTCAGGACCATATTCTCAAATTGAGTCATACCCTTCAAAAGAGCTTCATCAATCTTGATATGACTCTAATCAAGTTGTTGGGTTTTATGCGTGTACGTGTGTGCGTGCATGTGCTTGTGCTGGAGATTGAAAGAAACTCTGCATGGTAAAGTCATTAATAAAGGATAAACCTAGCGGTGATGACAAATTCTTGAGAGAAACAATCTCTTATCTTACTAGATGGTGCTCACCTAAATGTATACCTGTGTGTAATGTGTACCTAAATATATATTCGCACAGTGGAGTAAAAATTGGGGTACATTTAGGTCAGCACAATCTTGTGAGATTGTGTATTGTGTATTGTTTTTGTCGCAAAAAAAAATCTCTGTTCACCTTATTTGGAAGAGTGTAACCAATAAGGTGCCTACACATGGTTTTCCAACATTGGTGTGAATAAATGTGTCATCTCGGCTCACAATAAATCTACGTATTAACTTCAGAAGCACAACAACAGCTCTTTGTTTTAAATGATTATTTTCAATTTGAAATGAAAAGTGACTAGCATTTTCAAATTTTGAGTTCCATCATAGCATCGGCATATGTTTTGCTTCTTTAGTCTCTGAAATGTTGTTATCTAAATGTAATTACAAGGATTTTCAACAGCGTGTCGAATCTCTGTTACTTTACAGTTTGTCCATTTCCTCATTACATCCATACAGTCGACTGAAAACGATAACATATACACCAATGACAAAAGAGGGGGAGAAAATACAAGTTTTTCATTTCATATTAACTCAAGCAATATAATATTACACGTCCATCTGTCTACTATAAGTTGAGGTTCGTGTTGCATTCCAGTTTATGAAGGAACCCGATCGGTTGCAGCAATAACAAATGAAACCAACCCCCCTTGTGCCTTTTTTTTAAATCCTCCCTGCCATTCATTTCTTTATGCAAGCAGCCTGACCGTATGTGACAGAATGTGCTATCTACAACCCCCAGCTGGAGCCCCTTTTCTCCCTACTGTCACATTACTGGCAACTTAACCCCACTGCTGCCTACCATATTAAATCACGAGTGGGGGGAGGGAGGGGGGCAACGCTACTGTTGTCAGAGACAAGAATGACAGAAAGCAAGTAAAAACAAGAGGTACCTAGTTGGTAAAGAGCTTTGTATTTTACTACAAGAATTTTTCTTTCTTTCTTTCTTTGTGTCAGTTAGTTAACAGTTACGGTTTAGACAACAAATGAAGATGCCGTTTCGGCACATTATGGCATATCTGAAGTTGAACACATATACATTATAATTTGAGGTTATTTGGACTACTAGCAATGAAAATTAAGGGAGAATGTTAGTGCTTATGGTTCACCCTCATTATTCAGTTTCGACATAATTTTCATTATTCAAATATTATTCAAAAGGCAGCTTCATTTGAACTTCATTTGAGCTCTAAGTGCAGCGCTAGTGGCAGAGTTGCGAGCTGACATTATTCACAGATCTTTCTTTTGCTTCAGGACTTCAACCAAGATCTCAGGTGGGTTAGAATTTACAGTACAATACAATCTGTGATCATGACTTTCAAGCTAAGTTTGCAAAGGAATAATTTTTCACGCATTTCCAGAACTACTGTAGATCATGTTAAATTGTGTGTGTGTGCCTAATAGTACGGCCGGTGTATGTCAAATGGGGGCTTAGTTGCATTCTGGATTTTTTTCTTTCACACAAACACTTGCAGCGAGACAACATCCAGCTCAGTCTCCAGAGAGCTGTAAATGAGCTTAATGAAAAAACAAAAAACAAACATTAAGGGTGAGCTTCAGAGAGCAGCAAATATGTAAAGCGAAGCATATCTAATTTGTAGGTTAATAGTGGCAAAGGCTTTTTTCGGGGTTAACATCTTTTTACAATTAAATGTACACGTGTCAAAGTCAACACAGCTTTATTTCCGCCTGTCATTTGCACTTTTAAGTCTGTTTATGTCACACAAGCATATTGTAGCCTTGCTGTCACTATTTTAACATTGTGATGGTTGCCAAATTGAAAACAGAGTACACAAATAACATCTGTGACTGTGTGACGATACACAGCAAATCCCAAAACAAATATTCACTTAGTTTGTTTATCGTATGGATATTTGTTCCGCTAATGATGCATAGTGTTGAAGTCTTGCCATTGTTTTGGCCTGATGCATTGTGGGTAACAGCATAACGAGAGTGGTATGAAAGTTGCTCGTAACAATTCTTCTTCCCTGGACATAGCTGTGGTCTATCTCTGCTGCTCAACACCAGGCAGCATTTGAGTATTTTTTTTTTTTCACCCCTCCTGTGCTGTCTTCTTTTGATTTCTTTTCCCAGCGGTGTTTAAAAAAGCAACTCCATTGTTAGTGACAGTCATCCGCTCTGGCCCTTTTGAGCAGAAAGTTTGATTTAATCACGCAGCTGTCATTTAATACGGTAGAGCGGCAGGCGCTCCTGCGAGGCCCGGTCCTGATCAAGCACCTCAGAGATGTCCCCAAGATCTCTCTCGTTTCCCTTTTCTCCGTTATGTCTAAATCCTCTATACAAATTGCGGTGTTTCGGCTCTCCCAGTGGGGCCTATTACTGCCTGTGGGGTATTAAAGATCATTAATAGTGCTGTCAGAGAAAGAGAGGAAGAACAGGAGCGAGGGAAAGGGGTGGGGAGGTGTGGGGCGGCAGTGAGTTGCTTAGCTTCTCATAAATGGTAAATTAATACATCTGCTTCATTAATGCCGCCTTGTGTTTGATGTTTGTTCACTGGCAACTTTAATGATCTAGGTTCGAGCCGACGGGGCGCTAGACTAAATTTGATTCCTCCAATTAAGTAGTCAGTCGACTTTTCTTTTGGGAAATCGGCTCGACAAGAAAAACTGCTGCCTAATTATGGACTTCAAACCATTCAGTTACGTGGCTTCTACGCTCGCATTTCCATTAATCTCACTCCTCTTTTGTTGGCGACGCATTGCAGCGTGTTCATCAGGTCCGGCCTGCGTTATTTCCTCACGACTAAACACCCGCAAGTATTTGAACCAGTGCCTCATATTCATCCTGACATCCAGTTTGTGAATGTATAGTTTGTGAATCAACATAAGGTGAGGAAGTGGAAATGAAGTGACTTCTTCCTAGGTCCACAAGCACATTACAATTGTCGCCTTGAAAATTCAACTAGAAGCACAAAAGCCCAAAATGTATTTGTCATACAAAATAGTTCTGCTGAAGATGTGTTATTAATCATGTTTTGTGTATAATGACATATGGAGGACCTTTGTTACTCTACTCTCTGACACTTCTGTGTTCATGACATTTGACTAATTTTAAATGATACCCACACGGGGCTGGACTGCAACAAAATCACCCCTGGAACATACTGCGCAATACTTACTTGTTATAATTGTATAGTAAAGGCTACCCAGTTTCCACTGTATATAGTGTGCATCTCCTCCTTGTGTTAGTTTCAAAACAATGCCTTTCATGTTAAATGGGCGACTCGAAATGTTCCATAGGTGTGAACATGTGTGTGAATGGTTTTGTTCATTTAAAGGTGCTCTGTGATTGACTGGCAACAAGTCCATGCTGTACACCCTCACCTCTCGCTCTAAGTCAACTGGGAAAGGCTGTAGTGCACACATTCTCATATCTCTAATCCTGGATTGTATATAGATGTGTTCCCCGTTGCAGTTTGTGATTATCTGACAAGGCCGTTCCCCATAGGCAAACACTAATGTTTGTAAACGTTCCTGCAGGATCCTATTAAACATTTGATACAACTGTACAATTATGTGTTATGCTGAGATTGTATTATTGAAATTGTTTTATGTATTATAAAAATGTATGATTCTATTTAGTGTAAGTATGGGCTTTTCTAACAATCAGTTATTGATCAAAATAATTATCTAAATTGACTTCAAAGGTTGGTTAAAAATGCATCTTACAGTGAAAAAATATTCAGCCTCATCCTGATTGCTTTTGTTTGTTTTTTATTTGATTTCAATTTTAAAGATTTTACCATCCAGCCAATTTTAAAATCTCAGAAAGATGCCCCAAGTAACTAAAATGGGAATTTTCCATCCATCCATCCACCCATTTTTGTCACCGCTTATCCTCACAAGGGTTGCGTGAGCCCCGTAGCCTATCCGACCTATCTTCAGGCAGGAGGCGGGGTACACGCTGAGCCACTTGCCAGCCAATCAAAGAGGCACATAGGGACAAACACCAGTCGCGCTCACAATCACACCTATGGGCAATTTCGTGTCTCCAATTAATATTGCCTGTTTTTTGCGATGTGGGGTGATACTGCAGTGGCAGGGGACAACGCGCACTAAGGGGGGGGGGGTGATCATGCAAACTACACAGGCAGGGGTGGGATTTGAACCACGGTCCTCAGAACTGTGAGGCCAATGCTAGCCAGTCAGGTCACGATGGAATTATCCAAATGATGTCTATTAAGGTAAAAAAAATACAAGTCTCTTTTCCCCTTTGTTATAAAGATATCCCACCCTTGGTTAATTGTGAGTGTCTTCAACCACAGTTTTGGGAAAGTTGAGTTCAATTTCACAGGCCACACCAATGCTTGATTACTCCCAGATTTATTGAGTCGAGAAACTACTGACATAGTACCTGGCCGAAAAAGCTACAATATATTCAAATGAGAGGCATTTTGCATTGATTAATAAAAATGGAAAATAGTGATTGGAATCTGTCTGGAAAAGTTGAAAGTTCCAAGCCTTTAGGACTCCTGTGAATCACAGTCAGAGTCATTATATACAAATGAAGGAAACTGGGAACAGCAGTGAAACTTGGCATGTGTCGTCAGACAGCTTTCAGACGGGGGCAAATACTTTTTCACAACACTGCAACAGCGGCTCTATTTGACCTCCATCCTTAGTTGTGAAATGATTCATCACATCAACGCTTGCAGGTTGTGTTCTGGAGGAGCTTGTTGGCTTGGATTGAGGTAGATAGAGGTTGGTAAACAGGGCAAAACATTAAAATGGAAATATGATGCTCTACTGAAGACCTGTGAGTCATGAGTAGTAACTCGTATTTTTTCTTCAACAACCAGTCAACCCTCTGGAATAAGACACAAGCCTTTTCTAAATGTAAATATATGGGGGGAAAACAATACTCGAGCTAATACTGAAGGTATTGAATGCGATGCACTGAAACTGTTAATGAACCTGTACATTTACTTTTGAATGTAGTTATTAGTGTGCTGTTAAATATTTACTGACAAGAGTGGTTTTCATGTGGTCCCATTAAAACCACATGCTGTGTCTTACTGTTGTTCGGCCACTGAAAAGGCTCTTTAGAAAATGTGCCTTTGCCTTTTATGGTTTCGAGGAAGTTAAAAGAAACACAGCTGCAATGATGTGGTCATTTGTCAAATAGATCTGAACTGTAAAGTCTAACTAGATCTTTAAAAAATGTTCTTCAGTTCAACATTTTGTCTACAGTTAGATATTTTTTACAGTCACAGATATTTACATATTACAAGTACCGCTGGTGAGACTATCAAAGTATCTGTCACAGATTTACAATGGGCCCCAACATATTCATCATTCTGCATTCATAGGTTTTATCTGTTAGTCGCTGAAAACTCACCTATTCACTGTTTTTTTCTTCTCAATCCAGAGCAATAACATTGTTATTTTGGTGCCATCTTGTGGCATCCTTGTCCCAATGAATGTTAAGGAAATGCATTTAAACAAAAGTGGTACAGTGGGGTGTGTGAGCGGCAATTATTTGCACAATTTTCACTATTCACACCAGGTCTTGGCCCCTATACTGTGGATAGCGGAGGAACATGCTACCACTATTATTAATAAAACATAACAAAAGAACACTCAAACCTTGACTTTGAATAAGTAATGAAGCATGCGGTAACCCCGGAGTGTACTCCTGTGAATGTGAATGCATAACTTTCTAACATTCCAGGAACAAGTACGCCTTGGAGAAAAAAAAAAAAAAAGTCAAAGAAAAGCCAAAAAGTGTTTCGTTGTTTTGATTTTAGTTGTACTGTTGTTCATTACAGTTAGAGGTGTATCTAATAATTTCTTGACCTCAATTCCTCATGAAAGTTCATGAAAAAAAAGAGAAAAAACTACCAGAATGATACAATACAATTATACACCAGTGATCACAAAAACCATAATCATAATAATACTCCTTATGATTAAATTGTTAAATTAATACCTCTTTGACAATGTAAATCAAGACTGAACATTATTCCCGCTGTACAGGCTCTAGCATAGAAAATCATTATAATATATATATCGTCCCAATGTTGGCTGGATGGTGTGTTTATAGAGTGTTGTTTTTATTGTTTGTATTTCTATTATGTAGTCTCTGTACAGTATTGCTGAAAATGTTTAGTTCTGGTAGCTCCTTGGGTCATGCAAGTTGTTTAAAAGGAAAAGCTACAAGACAAACTTGTCTTGCTGGCGCATAACCAACATCTATTAGCAATGTAAATGAGTCAGCAACTTTCCTATTTAAATGGGAGCAAAGAAGAAAGTTTGCTTGCAGGCATGCTGGGGGAAGACTTCGGGAGCGACGGAAAATGAGAGCTGCACGCAGGCAAGTCATCGTGGATTTCTTCTTTAAGATGCTTTCTGAAGAGCATCTGGCCCCGGGCGCCAAAACCTGCCCAAAAACACCCTCTTTTTGTGCTTTGAAATCGCGAGGTAAGATCAACTTGGGACAAAAAGATCAGTAGACAAGAAAGCAGACGGATGCCACGTTTACCATGCAGCAGGCTGAGGGCGATTTCTTTTGAGCCGCAGGAGAGCTCCTTGCTTGGCGGCGATGCCAATGCAGCCTCCCACCAGCATTGCACAGCGCCATCTGCTAGGACCTGTTGGCATGTTTGTTTTCCAGAGCAAACAGCAAATCACTCCTTTCCTGTTCCTGCTTTTTACCATATGCCACTGCCAGTGTATCAGAGCGAGGCATGTATATTAATGAAGTTAATCAAAGGCGTGCACACAACCACATCTGCCAGGAGAATTTTCGGATGACACACCTGCGCATCCATTCGTCAAGTTGTAAACCTCCCCCGTCACCATGGTTACCTTACACTTGGTGAAACACTCATAAATGGTAATTATATTGTGCTTCAAGATGAAGATGTTGTCTGTCAACTCTCCAGGTCATTACTCATCTTCATCTCTGATTGGCTGCAATGTGAGCAGAGCACTTCGTATTGTTCCTCTTTCTGATGCCATCTATACAAATTCATGCTGTGCAGGTTAGCTGTGAAAGAACTGTGCCCGTTGCTGCTACGATGAGGCTACCCCCTGTTTACTTTTCTCACTATGACTTTCTCGAATCGAATTAGTTTCAGGTTCACTTTAACATTTTTAAAATCGTCTAAACTTTAACTATTATGGCGTCCGACAGCTATAGACCGGGATTTGGACGAACATTTTCCGCCGAGGGGCACATACATTAAAATTGAAGCATGCGGGGGCAGAATTCTGTTTGAAGAGACATGCCCCCTGGCCTGAGTGGGAAATCATCTGCAAGTTCGGTACTTAAAGGAGAAACAGGAAATGTTTTCTATATGGTTTACTTCATTGAAAGTGAGACATACACTGCAGAAAAGCACAAGCAAAGTTTCGGGCTGGACTCAATATTACTTTTGCAATTAAAAATGAGCTGCAAACTCGACATATCCTGCAGGTGAGAATTTGGAATTGCTCTTTGTAGACACTTATTACATTCATGTAAAATGTACCGTAATTTCCAGCCTATAAGTCGTGACATTTTTCACACGCTTTCAACCTTTCAGTTTGATGATGCGGCTAATTTGTGCATTTTATCTAAGGGCCGCAAGTGTGTACCCGGCAGAAAGGGTAAGAGTGAGACCGGTGGAATATATGTGCCGAGGAAGTGACATTTACTGAAATGTTGTTGTTTTTTTTTTTTTAACCGGCCCTGTTAGCGCTGCGCTAGAACGTTGCTGCTGTGTTACTGCCGAGTCTCTGTGATTTTTACCAATATGTTTTTTTAACCGGCCCTTTTAGCACCGTGCTAACATTAGCGCCGTGGTAGCGTTATTGGAGGTAGCCAGAGCACCGGGAGAAAACCCACGAAAGCACAGGAAGAACATGAAAACTGCACAATAAGGAGCCATTTTTTGTGCCACTTACCCTCTCTGGGGTTACAAGTGTGCTGGAGTCGATCCCAGCTATCTTGGGACGAGAGGGGGTGTACACCATGAACTGGTTGCCAGCAAATCGCAGGGTACATATAAGCAAACAACCATTCACAGTCACGTTCACACCTATGGGCAATTTAAAGTCTTCAATCAATCTACCCTGGATGTTTTGGGGATGTGAAAGGAAAACAGAAACTCACGCATGGACAGGGAAAACATGCAATGTACTGTACGGGAGATGTGCTAACCGAATCTCAGGTCTTAAACCCCGTTAAACATGCATTTTACTTGCTAAGGAGAAGACTGAATGAAATAATCCCCAAAACAACCAATCTGTTGCAAAACGAAAAACGGAAAGGTTTGGTGATTCCAATTCACCAAAGGCCTGATGCATCTATTGCAAGCAAAGCACTGTCAACTGCATGGATCAAAATACTTCTCTTCTAAGGAGATTAAAATCTGTTTGAATACTTTCTGTTCCAAAACCTTTGCTAATGTTAAATGTGGCATTTAATCACAACTAAAAACTCTTCTACGTTACAGTATGTAGCACAGTATCTAAAAACGTGTAAATAAATGCTAAATAGTTGATCTCATTTTCAGAAGGCATGTCAATTTGTTATACACGATGTCGCTAACTTTCTTCAGACTCCAGTTTGTTATTGTGCCTTTTTTTTCCAACAAGGTCAAATTTCAAGGTCACTCTCTAAGGCAGAGGCTGTGTCATGCATTATTCCTGCAAGAATTTTGAGAAGACCAATCAAAACACTGTACGCCAGCCTATCATGATGCAGTCCCCCACCTGTACATAGACCTGTGGCCTGAGAAGAACAATATCTGTCTCAAGGGGTCCTCCTCCAGTCAGTGGAAGGATTGGGCAAGTTTCCAAGATGAAATTTTATCTCCCATCACGCCTCCAGAAAAATAACAAACTGTTCTCCTCCCACCATCGTGGTTTGCTCTGGGCACAAGTATAGCTGAAGGCAATGCCTGGATCAAGCATAAAGAAGTGAGCTTTCGTCCCCCACTCAGGCAAGGATATCTACTGGATGTGGGCTGTGCAACGGACTCTGGGAGCTACGAACCTTTCCTTAACTTGACTGATGTGCTTCTACTTTCTCAGTACAAGATGCTTGTTGACAAGTCCCTTGGACATACTCAGAAACATGGCAGATGAAGGTTTTCCTTGCTCAAAGTCACAGAATATATTCGTCATTTGACAAGTGCCCCAACATGACAGTGATCAGTCACTCAAGATTATATTGTCAGCGTGTTAAATTAAGTGTCTATTAAACTGTCCTGTCATGTCTGATCAATCATGTTGGTGGCCTTGAAGGGATTTTCTAAGCCCGTGTCATTAACGTGGCTCCATGAAAGGGTAGAATTATGAAAGAAAAATATATACAGAAATACAAAATTTCTTTTAAAGTAACTAAAGAACAATGCAATGAAAATGTCATTACAAATGTACAGTGGTATAAAGTATTCAGACCCCCTTACATTTTTCACTTTTTAAACAAATATTTTAGCCATTATCTAAAATGTTTTTTTTTCCAAATTACTGTACACACAGCAACCCATATTGAGGAGAAAAAAAAAAGAATTGCAATGTTTATAGATTTATTAAAAAAGAAAAACATCAATATAACACAGACCTCATTATTCAGACCCTTTGCTAAATATTTAGTCGGAGCACCCGTTTGAGCTAATACAGCCATGAGTCTTTATGGGGTTTATGCAACAGATTTTTCATTCCTGGATTTGAGGATTCTCCTTGCATACCCTCCATAATGATTGGATGGTGAACTTTGGTGGGTGGCCATTTTCAGGTCTTTCCAGAGATGCTCAATTAGGTTTAAGTCAACGCTCTGGCTGGGCCATTCACGAACAGCCACAGAGTTATTCTGAAGCCACTCCTTACGTATTTTAGCTGTGTGCTTGAGGTCATTGTCTAGTTTGAAGGTGAACCTTCAGCCAAGTATGAGGTTCTGAGCACTCTGGAGAAGGTTTTCGTCCAGGATATCGCTGTGCTATCAATCAGTCTTCCTGTCCCTGCAGCTGAAAAACACCCTCACAGCATGAAGCTGCTACCACCATGTTTCGCTGTTGATGAGCAATGCCTTTTTTCTGTAAACATTCGAATTATACCAGACCAGAGAATCTTATTTCTCACCATCTTGGGAGTCCTTCACTTGTTTTTTTTTTTTTTGCAAAATCCATGCATGCTTCGATATGTCTTACACTGAACTGCTTCTGTCAGGCCACTCTGCAATAAAGCCCCAATTGGTGGAGGGTTGCGGTCATGGTTGACTTTCGAGAACATTCGTCCTTCCCCAACTGCATTTCTGGACCTCAGCTGCAGTGATCTTTGGGTTCTTCTTTACCTCTCTCACCATGGCCCTTCTACCCAGATTGCTTAGTTTGGCAGGACAGACAGCTCTAGAAAACGTCTTCCATTTAAGGATTATGGAGGCCACTGTGCTCTTGGGGACGTTTAAATGCAGCAGAATTTTCTTTTTGGTAGCCATGGCCAGATCTGTGACTGCCACAATGTGCCACAATTTTGTCTCTGAGCTCTTCGTGCAGTTCCTTAAACCACATGATTCTCATTTGCTCTGACATGCAGTGTGAGCAGTGAGGTCTTGTATAGACAGGGGTGTGGCTTTCCTAATCAAGTCCAATCAGAATAATCAAACACAGCTAGACTCCAATGAAAGTATAGAACCATCTTAAGAATGATCAGAAGAATTAGACAGCACCCGAGTTAAATATACGGGTCTGAATACTTATGGCTGTGATATTTCACTTTTTATTTTTTAATGAATCATCTAAATTTCAACAATACTTTTTTTTCAATATGGGGTGCTGTGTGTACATTGATGAGGAAAAAAATAACCTAAATGATTTCATATATTTTTATTTTTTTATATATATTTTATATTACAAAGCATGAACATTTTTAGGGGGTCTTAAAACTTTCCGTACCCCCTGTATATTATACACAGCACTTCATATGATTTGTCCAAACCATGTAAGGACACTATCTTCAGACACTATCTCCTTTGGGGACATCAGAGGGCGATGAATAATATCACATTACCTTTCACCCTTTACCCCAATGCTGACCTTTGACTCCATGTCCGGCTTTAACAGCCTGCTTGTCTGTTGCCTTGCCACATTGCCACAGGGCGGGGGCGGAGGGGAAACATGGTCATTCATCTTCAATGGTAAAACCAAAGGCCAAAGTTCAAGATGAGCCTGTCTGGTCAATATGTCCAATAACCTCACTGATATGATTGTAACATTTAACCAGTGCCACTTCCTCAGCCTTTGGGATGAGGAATTACACCCCTCACCACTCCACCTCACCAAAAACAAAGCCTATGTGATAAGACTGGGACATATTCAACCCGACATTGTAAGATGAAAGTGACGTTATGAAGTTTGGTTGTCATTTTTGTTAGTATTTTCATGATTGTAAAGACCAAAAATATCTAGAATAGAAATAAGTGGAACATGATGTGGGAATTAAAATGTAAAATTCAAAATTATAACAAACGGTACCTCCAAATCAGTCTGGCACACATTACAGTTGCTAACTAATTACAAGCGATGATCCCCCCCCCACCCCCCCCCCCCCCCCCCCCCCACCCCCACACACACACCTCCAGTAGACAACAATAGTGGGCTAGAAAATAACCGGAACAGCGTTTGCTGCAGATTTGAAAAGAAAACCTTCACTTCACACACCCACCAAGTTGCACCACCAACAACTTCAACATCTCCGACTCTTCCATTTTACCTTCCACGAATAGGACAAGAGATGCATCTTTAAACAACAAAAGATTAACAAAGCACCGGTGTCAGGAACCAGCGGCACAGAGGCAGATCCAAATGCAGGACTCCAAGATGAGGGCATGGTATTGAGTGTGGTTTTATTCCATGTCAGGGTCATGCACGGTGTAGCAGTCCGACAAGGCACAAAAAATGCTAGACTAAAGGCAAGATCCAAACAACGTGAAACAACAATGTCTATGGAACAAACTAAGAAATTTGACAAGACATAGACAAACTAAAAGGGCACAGACTCGCTGTGACAAGGATAGCTGTACACTAGACTAACGCACAATAGTGGAGAATCCAACATGCAGTAAATGCAACACAACCAACTGGCAAATGCCACTGACAAATTCCAAACTTAAACGTATGGTCTAACTACCTTCAAATGAATAGTAGCTGCGCATCAGCTGTCAGAGGTGGTACCGACCAGAGCAGTGGCCTGGCCCCGCCCCTCATGGCAACGGTCAGGCCATCCCCATTACAGCCGGTTCCAGACCTTGCGTCCTCATCCTGCCTCAAAGTTTACGCAGACCAACTTGCTCCACTCTTCACAAAGATCTTCCGCTGGTCTCTAGAATTGTGTGAAGTTCCAACTTGCTTCAAATGCTCCAACTTCATGCTGGTCCCAAAAAACCTGCAATATCAGGTCTAAAAGACTACACGCCCGTTGCCTTGAATTTTGTGGTCATGAAGTCCCTTGAACACCTTGTGCTGGACAAGCTCAAGTGTGCTGCAGGCCCCCAGCTGGATCCACTGCATTTTGCCTACCAAGCTAACAGATCTGCAGATGATGCAGTCAACATAGGTCTTTGAGTTCCTCCTTGAACACGTCAACAGCATGGGAACCTATGGGGAGGATCTTGTTCATGGACTTCAGCTCTGCGTTCAATACCATCATCGCCCAACTCCTCTCCTCCAAGCTTCTCCAGCTCGAAGTCTTGCCTGCCATTTGCCAGTGGATCAACAACTTCCTGACGGCCAGGAGACAGTAGGGGAGGCTGGGGGAGATCACCTCATCCACACGCACCATCAGCACCGGGGCAGCCCAAGGTTGTGTCCTCTCCCCGTTGCTCTTCTCGCTCTACATGAATAACTGCACCTGTAGCCACCTGGCTGTCAAACTCCTGAGGTTCGCAGATCCACAGTCATCAGGCTCATCAAAGACGATGACGTGTCTGGTTATCGACATGAAATGGAGGGGCTGGAGACAGAACCGGGAGTTGAACGCATTAAAGACTGTACAGATGATTGTGGACTTCAGGAGGCATCCTTCACCACAGCTACCCCTAACACTGTCAAATTGTATGGTGTCAACCATCGAGACCTTCAGGTTCCTGAGAATTACAGTCTCACAAGACCTTTAATGAGAGAAAAATATCAAGTCCATCCTCAAAAACACCCAGCAAAGGATGTACTTCTTGCGGCTTCTGAGGAAGCACGGCCTGATACAGGAGCTGTTGAGACAGTTCTACACAGCAGTCATCGAATCAGTACTGTGTACCTCCTTCAAATTCTGGTTTGTGGCTGCCACAAAAACAGACAAATTCTGAATGCAACGCACAATCAAAACTGCTTAACGGATTTTTGGCTCATGGTCACATACTTTTAATACGATACGGCTTGCAAGCAAGCAACAAAATGTAGCCTTCAAGCTATTGCGAGCACTAATGGTTCTACAGAATCTAAACATGCCAGCATTATATCAAATCATGCTCTCGAGTTTTTGGCATGTGTGAAGTAATTTAAATACAATAAAGAAATTTCATTCAAGTAAGTCAGCTCCCATTATTTCTGACATGCTGTAATGTTGGTTTGACCTGATGACTTGACAAGAGAATACTTTTGAAGAGACTCAGTATTCAATGCACAAGTATCTATAGGAAAGGAACAAGGCATTTAATTTGAAACATTGCGTCATGTTCTTCATTTTATGATCAAATCAATGATTTTTATTTTTTTTTTTTACTCTGATCGGTGATCAATTATCAGCCCCCAAAATCCGGATTGTTTAACTGGTTGTTTCTACCACATTGTAATCTATACTTTATTAACATGTATCTGTATAGTTTACAATATTCGTGTTCCAAATCATGTTATGAATGTTACATCTTTCCTTAATGATGCTAAATTCTTGGCGGGTGTTGTTTTGTAGCTAAATTAAATTAAAAGTAAACAGTTTTCAAGCATTTTTGAGTTGAGACAAAGATCTCATGGATATAATGTTGATTCAAAAGAGTTGTAGCAATAATCGAAAATTGTATACTATTTCACTGGCTATAATGGAGAGATTATTGTACAGTATTTAAAAATGATTAAAGTGCAAATGATAGCTAGCATTGTTAACGTGACTTTTTAGACCTTCTTGCTTTATTAATGTTCAATGCTTGGTTTAAAGGCTGCTCTCATGTTTTATAAGCATGGGCCTATTGTTTCAGGAAATTAACTTGAGGCTCTGTTTAACAGCATGGTAAAGGTTCATTAAACTATCCAGATGGTGCACACCACTGCCATTCTAACAATAGCATGGTGCTTTAGATATGATCACCCCAAAGGCCAGCATGTCTTTCTCCACATCTTCCCACTGTCTCTCTCTCTCTCACCACACACACACACACACACCACACACACACACACACACACAATCAACACCGATGTCCCATCTTTGACAGCCTGAGCGGAACAATAACCACGCGCCAGCTGATGCATGATCCATGGATTTGACCTGTTGACCCCAAGACACATTGTTATAGGCTGTTTACATTGTGCAAATTGACTAATGTTTTCATGAGGCCCCTTAACTGGCTTCAAATAGGATTCAAGACATGCTACTGACTTCCTACTCTGGAAGTAGCTCATACTCACCAAAGACAAGAAGATCACACGCCCGACAATGTAGACCAAAAGGAAGTATCGGTACATTTGTATTCTGCTCATGGTTTCCGAGATTAGTCGGGCATCAGAGAGCAAATATGAGTCTGACAGCTCTCATAATGAAAGAATCAAGATGCATTATGAAATAAGTGGAAGTGACCAATGAGGGGAGACACGGCGTAGCTGCTTTGAATTCCAATTACAGAGACTGTAGCGGGCACGGTGCCTTTTAACGTCTCTTGAGATGTTATGGGACTCTGATATCAAGGCCAAAACATCACATAAAGGTCACTGTGGCAGAGGGGTTGACAGGTCAAAGAAAATAGACTCCATTACATCACCATGACGAGGTGAAACTGCCACTCCTCAAAATCCACTCTTGCTTTTCATCTTTCTATTTCCTTCCCATCGCTAAGATGCCTGGAGAATGTCCACAGAGGAATGGCAGAGGTGAAAGTGGGTGGCGAAGACTGCATTGAGGGGAGTGGATTATCTCATGAAGGGAAATCAATTAGAGCGTTACGGTAGGCTGTGAACATTTATCCATTTAGCTTGACCACTATTGGATTTTCATGATGGGCTTTGACTGTTCAGACCGAGAGATCAGAGTTAATGGCGATTGTTCTGCACTCCTTTATCTGCCTTATTCAATGAGAGACACTTCATCAAACGGGAGAGAGCCCTGTGGCCTATTGATGGAAGGGCTTTGTGTGGGGTTGAAGAAAAAAAGACGAGGTATGGGGGTTTGAAGGCTGAGGGGAGAAATGGGACGGAGTGTGGAGTAGGAGGGGGGGTGTCACAGATGTCCAGGCCTTTGAAAGAAAATTAAACAAGTACCTCATTAGCCAACGCTCCAGTGCTCCCTGGAGGGGGCCAATGAGCCAGGCTTTTTAATGAGCTGGGAACTTAGACGGTGCCAAAGTTTACCCCGGCCTTGTCTTTCTATTTTACGCCACCGAGAAGAGCCATTCCCTCCCCTTTGCCCCTGGTCCCTGCAACCCCCCACCTTAGCTTGGCCCTCCCACCCCATTGAGGGCTGCTCATGCAGAGGAGAGAGAGGCACCACACGGATTCCCTGCCTTTCAGCTCTGGAGAGGGGGATAATGCTGTTTTTGTACCACATATCCAGAGGAATTATGTGCACTAATTTGATTAGGGGAAGATTTGATTAACTGGAAAATGAGGGCTTTGCTTAGACTTTCACACGCTTAATTTATCCCTAGCAAAGCAGACGCAACATTGTGTCATGAAACTCAGAAGGCATATGAGAAGCCCATTCACCAGCTAGATGGCCCTTTCAGACTCCACAATATCTAGAACTGCCATGGTTCAAATTGGGATAATCAGTTTAAAGCTCTTTGCCTGGCCACGGAATACAAATTGCATTTGGCATTAACAGTGAAAAGGTTCAGAGAATAATGAGATTAATGTACCAGGGAATTGAGGTAGCACAGAAGAAAAATGCTGAACGAGTTGCATTGTTACGAAAGGTGAGGTTTGATGATTCTTTGACAGTGGATGTCAGTCAAAGCTGCATTCAAATGTAGTCTTAAAATAGATTGTTAGAAATCACAGTGCTATTTTGCTGCATAAGCATGGCATTAATCTTTAAATTCTTGCGCAAAGTGCAGACGCCTTTAGTCAATGATGCTTTGAATTCATTTAATGGTTTTAGTTTTCTTCTCTATGATTTCTTTGTACATTGTGGAATTGCCACAGGGACTGAAAGAGCTGAATGCTTTGCTTTTGCTCCTTTTAACATGCAGCCATGAAGGTCATATTACTGTGCGGTGATGATTACGTATTAATGAAAAGAGACTTTTTTTCTGGGAGTGCAAGAGAGAGCCACAGGCAGGCTTGATCTTTTTTTCTGATCTAAAATCCTCCACTGAGTGACCTTCCCATGTCTGGCTAGAACTGCGCCTGGCTGTCTTTATCTTAAGCAAATAGATCTTTTTATTTTACACGGGTACTGCCTTGGATTACCTTTTTAATAAGAGTTTAACTGTTCTCAAGTTCAATGTCCCGGGACAAGTGTTGGGTTCGCCAGCACTAGCCTTCAGCCCATAATCATCAATCACAAACTAAAAGTCTATCTATGTTCCTCCAGGTGTTCATTTTAGCTGGTTGTTTTTGTCATCTGTTACATCGCCATTGGTGAAGCTTTAACATGAGCCAAAAGCAGACATGAGAGAAGGATGGTGACGTATGGAGAAAGAAAAGTGGAAACCCAGACAGATGAGCCATCTCCTGCTGGAAGTCACTCCATCTTCACCATCTGTTCACCCCCGTTTTAATTAAATCAACAGAGATGGTGTTTTTTTCCTTTCGTGCCACCCATGTCAAACGCTTTTTTTTTCTCCGTTCTCCCATGCTGTACTTGAGTGCAGGTGGGATGATGCCAAATGTCCACTCATATCCTACCTTCTTGCCAGCTGCTAGCGAGAGTGAGCCAAGGTGGTGAGAGGTGGTGGCCAGTTATTATGAGCTGTTAATGAGGAACATTCAAGAAAGGCCCTGGCCTCGGCTTATTGCCAACAGTCACTGTAGTCTTTAGTGCTTGCATCCACAAATACACTGGGTATATGATTTACAAACATTATACGTTCATATGAACTAATACCAACTTAGTTTTGCCTCAATATCCCTAGACCTATATTCTTTCGTTCCTGACAATGTGCAGTAAATGACTGGAACATAAATCAGTCTACAGTGATGAGCCTCTGGTAGCTTCATACAGGGTTCACATGCTCTTGTCTTGGTGGCCTGTACCAACCTGGCACCACAATGGCCTTTGCACTGAAATAATTTGTCTCGGCCAATTGTCTGGCTCATCATTCCTGCTTCCTCCGTGTTGTGCCAGCAATGGGACAACTGCTGATGGAGATCACGGTGTAGAGGCAAAAGGTGGAGGACCAAAATGCAGGGAATCAAGGTGGCAAGGCAGGAGTGCAGGTGTCTCAAAATGGTATTTAATCAACAAGAATACTAATAAAACAAAAGGAAAAGAAGGTATGCAGTAGAATCAAAACACTAAACAAGCAAAGTCCAGAAAAGCAAGGTTCAAAGTAACAGATATGCGCGGAATAATTTACCACAAAATAAAACAGAAATGTACATTAACGTGGCTAATAGCGACATCAAAGAACAGGCACAGAGTGAAAGAAACTACGGAACGAAATACAAGCTCACTTGATGAAACAATGACACACATTTGGGCAAGACACAAATGGCTCGATGGAGCTAACTGCTAGACACAAGGCTTTAGTGGTAAGAAGAACATGTGGATATAAACCCAACAAGCAAGAAGACCTCAACATGGGACATGAAAACGTGAAACAAAACTGAAACTGCTGCGTGACGTAAATTGCTGGCTCAACTAATACTGTGAGTACATTCTCTTTCAGAGATTGGTAGTAATGCCCAAAACCTGGATTTGCTCTGGGAGTTCACTTTTGTGTGACACCTTTAGAATGTTGTTTGTTTCTACTTCTTTATATAACCAAAGTTAATGGATTGTTTTTGCTGTTGTTTTTAATTAGCTGGCACATTACACAATTTGTTGGTTGCTAGTGTATTAAAATGTTCTGAGTGGTACCTAATATACATAATGATGTAAACATCCTGTCTGAAAATTAAGACCATACCATTTTTATTTAGTTTTGAATTTTCATTTTTTTATTACTTTATTGATAGTCAAGCAGTTGAAGTCCAATGAATAGCTTGAAATTGTACAGATAAAGGTACTGTTGCTTCTGAATGGATAGATGTTGAAAAAATAAATAAACTGGTAATGTTACCCAAAACTGAAACAGGTACATTTTAGAATTATCCATAAAGGCACGGACCCCAGACTTTAACCCCATCAAATTGGTTTGGGATGAATGGGACAAAAGAGTACAAGCGATGCAACCGGACATTTACTCTAATTTCTACGGACACAAAAGACGTGTTTCTCTCTCCAACATTGTTCTCAAATTTTTTCTGCCCGATTGAACACTTCACCTTTGGAGAGATAATCCATCCACCTCAAATGTGTAGCATAGCAAGATGTTGATGAGACAGTATGGTTATTGCACAGATGTGCCTTATGATGGCCACAATAAAAGGCCACTCTAAATTGCCACAGTTGCCGTAAATTTCGACAGAGAGTGAAATTGGTATGCTGACTGCAGGAATGTTTACCAGATCTGTTGCTCATAAATTGAACGTTCATTTAGCTACCATAAACCATCTGCAGAGAGGTTTCAGAGAATTTGGCAACACATCCCACCGGCCTCACAACTGGAGACCACATTAGCCCAGGACCTCCACATGGAGTATCTTCACCTGCAAGATCGTCTGAGACCAGAGCTGCTCCAATGTCAGTTCACCCCATGAAGAATGGGAGCACAAACAAGAACATCCATTTTCTGTACCGCTTATTCTGCAAAAACGGGGGTCGCATTTATCTTTCAATTGTGTGTGTATCCAAAGAAGCGTTCTTGCACGAGTACACCTAGCACGTTTCCCAAAGTGTTTGATAAATTAAGAAAAAAAAAATCTAAGAACACCAAAGAATTGGATTTTCAGATTTGCATACACGTTTCAGACAGTGTTGATCAATCAGTAATGGTATCTGTAGGATAATTCTGGGAGGAAAACCTCTTTCTCATCCCCATTATTATTTGATGGCATTGTTTTGTTGTAAGCGGCATGGTGGAGCAACTGGAAAGTGTTGGCCTCACAGTTCTCGGTCCCAGGTTCAATCCTGGACCCGCCTGTGTGGAATTTGGATGTTCGCCCCGTGCCTGCATGGGCTTTCTCCGGGCACTCCGGTTTCCTTTCTCCCACATCCCAAAAACATGCAACATTAATTGGACACTTTAAATTGCCCCTAGGTGTGATTGTGAATGCAGCTGCTTGTCTCAATGTGCCCTGCGATTGGCTGGCAATAAGTTCAGGATGTACCCCGCCTCCTGCACGTTAACAGCTGGGACAGTCTCCAGCACTCCCCGTGACCCTCGTGAGGATAAGCAGCTAAAAAAATGGATGGATGGATGGATGGATGGATGGATGGATGGATGTTTTGTTGTAGACAGATGTGTGTGGACCAAATAGTACCATGGCAATTTTACAAGAAAATCTATATTCAAATGGACTAAAGCAGATGTATGGTGGGGGCTTTTAGCCTGGAGGTTAGTGCACACGACTCAATCAGTGAGACAGTGGAAGCCCAGGTTCCAAGACAATGTGTGGCTCCACAGCACAGGATTGCGACTGTTACATGTGCACTGATGTTCAGCAGTGATGCAATGTTGTGCAACAGAGTAGTCTTCACATCACTGCCTCTTTGAATGAGCTGCTCAGTGGCTGTCCAACTGATACACATCGATACTGCACTCTCCATGGATGGCTAATTGGCCCAACAACCTTTCTGTCTCTATTCAGTGTTCACTGAGCAGCTTGATTCAACAGTGTGTAACGTTCCTCACCTGATATGGATACAAAGAAAGTTTAAAATGGTTTACGGTACACTATTACAGGCAGGGAGATTTGACAGCCTCTACTGTGAAGACATGAATAATCACTTGCACCAGATTTTCGAACACTTGTTTCGCAAATAATGAGAATGTGTGGCAGCAGTAATTGCTGTTTATATGCATTAAAACCATGATTTTGCAGCTCAGATAAGAAAAGGACCAAGGTTTCAGGAGTAGCCAAAGTTTAGAACAATCACACAACCTGTTTCAAGCTGCAGCAACACTGTGAGAAACAGTTATATAATTGTTACTGGCAAACGTTGCCGCGTTTTGTAGAGGGTAGCCAAGCATTTTGGTGTTCCACGACCTAAAAAAACAGTAGTCAGTCATTTGACTTGCTCAATTAGCTTATGGGTAGAGTTTGTGTCATATATTGTTTCTGAATAGCTCAAGTCAGCCTTTCATGCAACGTCCCTCCCGCCTTGCCCAGACAGACGTCTTGGAAACCTGGGGGCAGGGAGTATGCCAGTCTTGAGTGCTGCACAGAGCTCTCGCATTTGTTAAACAAAGTGGACTTAAGGGATCAAATGTGTGTTCTACCAATACTCATACCTCCCGACTTCTTCTACACAAAACCCACTGGTGCCATTCAAACTGCTCTGAACTTTGGCTTCAGAACATTTTTGTTTGCCGTCACTTCGTCATAAACTTGTGAGTACTGCAACATTTTTGTTGTCATTCAATTTGAAGGATTTTTTCTTTCATTCTATCATGCAAGGAGGCATTATCATTAATAACTAGAGGGAATGTGAGGGCAATTCTTCACAAATGATTTGATATCACTTTTCAGAATGATGAGGAGCTGGAGCCTATCCCAGATGACTTTGAGCAAAAGACAGACTACACCCTGGATTGCAACATCAAAAAGAGAAAGCCTTTTTCAACATTCTATATATAGGTCGGAAATTTGTAAAAAAAAAAAACACAATAATAACAGCCATGTTTGTTTGTAAAGTTTCTAGCGTGTGTACAGTATACTGCAAAAGACACTGGTTATCTTCTGGTAATCTGTACCCTAAACTGTGCAAAGCATTATACAGATATTATTCATTTAAAGAGTGTAGTGGTGATTGTTTGAGACTCCACATAACTCCTCTTGGTATTCATCATCAGTAATTTTCACGATATCCTTTTTGCTGTGTATGTACTTTGCATTTTTTTCTTCTATTTTTTTCAGTGTCCTATTCAAATTGAGTAATTGAGAACAACAGCAGTGTAAAGTCCAAACCAGCCATAAAGCGCCCTTATGTCCAAAGGAGCTCAGATGTAAAGCCCCCGTGCTGCGTCTGAGCAGCTTCAGTGCCTTTCAAACATTGGCGCTCATTGATTTGAGTCTTTAGTCGATTGTTCTAGTCTAGTCATCGGGAAAAGCCCTGCTTGGGCTGTCAGCGCTGTGTGCAGCTGGGAATGCATGCATGTGTGTGTGCTATTCCCTCTACAAATGAGTTCCAGCTAGATTTAGTGGAGGGTTTTACTTCGAGGCACGGCTGAGCCCAAGCCACAGCCAGAACAGGTTGAATTTCAAAGGAGCTTATCAGGGGAATTAGGCAAGCCTTTGGAGTTTGAGCATTGCCTAATTCCTGGTGACCTTTCCCTGGCTCGGGTTTGACTTTTTGTGGTGATCAGCAAGTGCTCTAACAAGCTTTTCCGTCTGTGTGGCTGGGGATTACTGCGGAGCAGCCTTGCCACCCCCCACCACCACACCACCACAGCCCACCACACCCCCCGCCAATCCCCTGCACTCACGAGAAGCCATCTGTGGTGGAGAGAGAGTGCATGACAGTCAGACACAGTGTGCAAGAGTGAACAGAAGTAGGCAATAGCCTGAAGGGCCATTGTCATGCTTGTCTGTGTGTTGGCGACGATTGTGCGTTTGTCACATTCACCTTTTGTGATAAACTGGTATGTTTTGTTCTGCTGTTTTAAACTGCCAGGCACTGGCAACCCTTTCAGCCCATTATTCAAGTGTTCATGGGCATTTAACCTGTTTTTATTTTTTTCAAAGGCAAGTTTTTCCCCCCGGATATTGCTGTGATATTCATTTCATTTTCTCTCGGGCTCACAAGCCAGGATTATTGTTTGTGGAAAATTTACAGCGGTGGCGGAGGTAAGGTTTACTTTATTCATGCTCTACACCAACATGATCCATAGTATATTTTATGCAACTCTAAACCTTGAAGGACATGAGCATAGCGTCGTGTTTGCCTTCTGGTTTTCATGCATAATGTAAATTAGATGTTATGTCATCTGATTACACCCATTGTTCATCCACAGATGATCTCTGTTCAGAGACTCCTGCTGTCTTAGCAATTGCATTGATTGCATTTAATCAGAGCACTTCTGAATTAATTATAGCAACAGGAAATGTCACATCAGGTGTAATTAAGCAGTCAATAGCTTGTTTACTGAACGTTAAAGATTTTGAATTACTCATGGTGTTATGATGGGAAATACCGCAGTAGATCAGGATCTCTGCGACTGTTGTTTTCCGGTGTAATGAGGGTTACTTTCAGGTCCACTATAGTATATTGACTGTGTTACAATCTTTACTATATAGTCATTGCATCCATTCAGTATTTATACTTTGTGTCAATATGCATTATTATTTAGAGAATGAGCTACACAATGTACAATAGCATAAATACAGTGTATGTCCATCGTTATACTGTAAATTTATTACACTTACCATCAAAAATACCATACACATTTTAAACGAGGAAATGCTGTTTATCACATGAACCTTTTTGACATTGGTAGTCTCCAAAGGTTTACTTTATAGGCCAGCTGTGCATACTAGACTAATATCCGTATACCAAACAACGATTTGTTTAATACGCTTCTATATAGTTATAGTTCATACTCCCCTGGTATTGAAGAACATTTTACCACGCTGCAGATGAGTGGTAAGCACATGCACCTCACAATTCATAGACTGTAGGTTAGAATCTGTTTCTAAGGCTTGCTTGTCTGGGTTATGCATGTTATGTCCGTGCTTGTGTGGATTTTTTCAACGTACCCAGGTTTCTTCCCACATTACAAAAACATGCATGGTAAGTTAATTGAAGACTAAATTCTCCTCAAAGTAGTAGTGATTGTGAGTGTGAATGGTTTGGCTTGCAACCAGTCCAGCATCTGCCCCGCCTCTTGCCCAAAGTCACCTGCTGTAGACTCCAACTCACCCGTTAACCTAGTGAGGATAAGCGGTAGAGGAACTGGATGGATGCATTGATTTTTTTTTTTTCCTCTGTTCTCTTGTTTGCCTTTAGATGATGGACATTTGTCAAAACATTCAAATAAAATACACAGACACAAAACCACTATTAATAAATGTGTTTGAAAAAAAATCCAACTCTAAGACAAACCAGTAGCAAGCATATTTTAATGACCTTTTCCAGAAGTAGACCTACAGTTTTGTCACCATTTTTTTTCAAGACGAGAACTAATAGCTATTAAAGCAATTTGGAAGTCATGAGTCTGTTTTATACCGATATATTCAGTGCCAAAATTAATTCAGTACTACTAATACTAAGTCTACAGTTGTACGAGTACTCCGTACGCTACCAGTCTTTTATTTACATAGTTATACATCTTGATTTCAGAATCCTGCCAAATATTTTTTTTTTTTTGGGCGGGGGTTCGTATATGGGCACAATATGACACAGAACCTTCCAATTTTCAGAATACCAAAGTACCCTTTAATTAAATTATCACCAAACACATTATCTTGTCCGCTGAAACTCACTTCTCTATTTCTATTTCTGCCGTTTCTCTCACCCCCACCGACTAAGGACCATAAACCAAAGTTTGTGCTTTATTGTAAGTGCAGTTCTTGCAAAACCTGGGACATAATAGCATTATAGCACTTAACCAAGCTGCATTATCAGCTCAAATAGGGAAGCATCCCAGTTACCCAAGAAAAGCATGATGGTATACTCACTTTTACGCCAATCTTACACAAGCTCTATGTAAAAAAGGCTTTGACAATTGACCCCTCCGTGGATATTGCGCAATCCGCGTCACTGACCAATGAGAGGCCAGAGATCTGCATAGACCAAAGCCCGTTTTTGCTCCCGCCATTTTCTCTGACAACATTGAATGGTCCAGTATAGGTTTAGTGAGCGTTTTATCGCGTATTTGGGTTATTTAACAAAAATATGGTTAAGAGGTGTAGTCACGGACTTTGTAATAGTGACGACAGGTATCCTGAAAGGCTAGTTGGTGGAGTTCGATTCGTACCATTTCCAAAACCGAAGACCCAGTACGAAAAATGCCTTCGATGGATCAAACTTTGTGGAAGACCGCATCATCAACTAAATCCATCTAATATCAACCGGAACACATATGTTTGCACGAAGGTATGCCCTATATTTGATTTTCAATAGATGTCTCGTATAAATGAATTCGAAGTTCTTCGCTAGCATAACACTGCTGCGTGTGAACGATTGACACACTTATTCTTTGTTGAGCGATATTTAGCGATGATCGGACTGCACAAACGTGTCGATTTCTTGCTGGCTCGCGGCCAGAAGCTTAACCAGACTGTGTTTGCACGAAGATATGCCCTAAATTTGATTTTTAATACACGTCTCGTATAAATGAAATGAGACGTTCTGCGCTAGCATAACATTGGTACGTGTGAATGATTGAATGAAATCAGAAGCATGGCGTCTCTCTCAGTTCAGAATGTATTGTATTGTATTTGCCATTTTTACTGTTTGTCTTACGTGAGCGCACGTGGCGTGACGTCACTTCAGGAGGCGTGGTTAAGTGCCCTGTACGGAGGGGTCAATCGGCTTCTCGGTGGGTACACCAATGTTCTGCATCCTCCTACTGCGTAGTCATGCAACGTTGCAATGGCAATGTTTTTTTAGGTGGCGTTGTTGATGTTGTTTCCATGTCATGGGTGGGCTGAGAAGAGCTGCTGGATCATCATCATGTAGAAGTCATTTGGGTTGCCTCTCTCCCTCTTCTCTGCCGCATTATCATAAAAAGTAATTTAGGACTGATTGATGCAAATGGCCCTCTGTTCTTTTCTATCATTAACGGGCCCTTTACTGTGGCCACGGGCGGTGATTAAAGCTGTCGTTTTCAATTTCTCATTAAAGGAGAGCGGTGGGCCATGGGAGGAATTCATAGAGGGCGAGAGAGGGAGAATATAAAGATGAGGAAGAATGGGCCATTTTCACTTAAAACCGGTTCTGTTAAGAAGAGTTACCATTCTCAAAAAAAATACATTTTCCTAATTATTGTATTCCCCGAAGTCTTTCTATGTCTCAGTAAAAAAAACTGTGGTCAGAATCCATTTAAATAGTATATTTTATGATTCCCCAAATGCTTTTTTAGGCTACAAATTGGGTTGCCTATGAAAAAATGAGCAATAACAAGCGACAGGGTTCAAATTGAAGTCACTTTTGTAACAAGAGTTTTCATATTCTGTGTGGACTACGAAGTTATGACGCACAGCATAAGTAAAAAAAAAAAAAAAAAGTCAATACAGCTTTTTTTCATATATTTTTGCTGCGGGCTCTACTGCAAATCACAAACAAAGCTCTCAAAAAAAGTGTAACTGTAGACAGAACAACTACAGCAAATCGAGAAACTGGAGAGTGCATGCAATCACACCCTGTGACTCCGGGGCAAGACATTACTGGTGAGGCTCACACATACACTTGAATATGAAAGTGTGCATTTGGATACTATTTGCTGTCAGGAACCTTATCTACTTTAATGGGTCTTTCTTGGCTGTGAGGCAGTGAAATGGGAACCACCAGCTGTGTTCTGCTCTGCGGGTGCCAACAATAGCACTGAGTCCTGGGGCCCTACGCTAATGGCCCGGGGAGTCCTTAGAGTGATTGTGCCCAGCAGGCCTTTCACGCACCCTCTGAAAACACACAAACAACACTAAGCCACCACCACAAAAATCACCATCACATAAACCCTCAGCTCCCACTACCCTGTACATCTCATTACCCCTTAATCCTTTGTCCAATTCAAAACGTGCTAGCACGTAGCATATGGATTTTCAAGGATTGGAGAAGACAAACAACAGACGCAAAGTCAACCAGGGATGTACAGTAAGCCCCTGCTATATTGCAGTTTATTTATTGGGAATCAGTGCATAGGGATTTTTTTTTCATAGATCATTTTATTGTAATTACTCACCTGGACCTCTCGTAGACAGCTTTTCTAACAAGATCATTTTTAATGTAGCAGTAAGGACTCTCACAAAGACAATTCATCCATTCATTATCTAAGCCACTTATCCTCACAAGGGCCATGGGAGTGCTGGAGCCTATCCCAGCCAACTTCAAACGGGTTTCCAGCCAATCACAGGGCACATTGAAACAACCATGCACACAGTCACAATTTACGACAATTTAGAATCGCTGATTAATGGATGTTTTTGTGATGTGGGAGAACATACAAACTCCACATGGGCAGGGCCAGGATTTGAACCCCAGTCCTCAGAACTGTGAGGTAGATGCTCTAACTAGTCTGCCAACGTGCACCTTCATAATTACAAATGATCTTTTTTTTTTTTCTCAGGAGACTTATTGCATAATCTCAATTTCAAAATTTTGAAAATTCGCAACTTCCTAGAGGATAGGAAGATCATGCATGGAAAGCCGCTGATTAAAATACAAGCCACAGTCAGAGTTTGACTAAATAAGCCCCCTCCACCCACAAAGGGGAGTCAAGACAGCGAGTGCCTCCAGCATGGTACACAAACAGGGGGATGCCACAAACGCCCCAGTTTCCAGTCCAACGGAAGCACCACGACCAGTCCCAGAGGGACAGATACGGGCACCGGACCACTGCCTTCCATGCCCAATTCCCACAGCCTCACACCCCATCCAACATGCACCAGCGCTGTTTTTACCCCACCACAGGGAGTCCAAACACCAACAGGACCCAACGCTGGAACCAGCCACCACCCAAAAACGGTCACAGCCTGCTAAAAGCGACCCCATGTGAAGTGCCTGTAGTGAGCAAGGATGAGTGAGGGCACTAACCAATGGGCGAAAGAGGATAGCATGCCCAAAGAGGGGGGTGAGGGCAGACCCCCATCCCTGCGTGGCAAAACGACCCAAGTGCGTGGTGGGAGGTTGGTGCAGGAACCAAACCACCTACCGTATTACTATAGATACCAGGTCCCCAACTGGCAACTATACCTCTTAAAAGTGTCACATACAGGCGTTTAATTGAATGCGTGAAACTTATAAATGTAGACAGTAGAATTATAAAGAGTCACTACTTTGCTGATTTTTTTTTTTTTTTTTTTTTTTTTTTTTTTTTTGAGGGAGGAGGGTTTGGGGGGCAATTCTGGAACATAATCCCTGCGATTAAGGAGGGTTTACTGTACACATGAACTTGAATAGTGACAAAATTTCTTCTGAGCCCACTCTATCAACAAAATTCTTTAAAAAGCCATAATGTGTAATTCACCAGGTTACATTTAGAAACAATACATTCTAATCTGGCTTCTGTTTCCATCATGTTTATCAGTGATATGTATGGCTACCCATTTGAAAATAAAAATGAAAGTGGGACTTAAACGGGAACATTACCGAAAGTTGAGTCCAAGCTCCAGACTGACATCTGAGAGTAATCATTCTGCTCTCCCACTTGAATCCCCTCATATGCATCCAACAGTCTCCTGAGCCAGTCCAAACTTTTTCAAAAAATTGCTGCTTGCAAAAAAAAAATCAAAGTATACCACTTTGATATTCTTTACCTTTATTAAAAAAAAATAACTAAAATAATGTGGGCAAAGAGAAGTTTGTTAGTTACTGTATTGTTTTAGGAAGGGTATCCATGGGTGCTTTTACATATCTCATTTGTTTTCTAATCCCATTTTATTCTGGTGGGAGCATTGGTCTCACAGTTCTGAGGACTGCAGCTCAAATGTATGTAGTTTGCATGTTCTCTTTTCTCCAGGAACTCCAGTTTCCTCCCACATCCCCAAAACATGCATTAATTGGAGATTCTAAATTGCCATTAGGAGTGATTGTGAGTGGGACAGTTGTCTGTCTACATGTGCACTGTGATTGGCTGGCAACCAGTTCAGCATGTATAATGCCTCGTGCCCGACGACAGCTGGGTTAGGGTCCAGCAGTCCCGTGACTCTTGTGAGGATAGGAAAATGGATGGCTGGATAGTCTCATTTTTGCGGTGGCCAATGTGGTCCGCGATCACACATGAATAGCCTCCGCTCATCTTCACATTCAGAACCAAAACAAGAGCACACTACTGTATGTCTTCAAAAGAAAGTGTACCGTAGGGGTTGCACCTGACCCTCAAAAACCCCATTTGCCATTTGTTTTGACATTAACAAATGATTCCTGGACCAAAATTGATTTGTTACTCCCTGTAGTCTGTATTCTGAAATAATTGTCTAACAAAGGAAAAATCCCATTTGATTATTTGGAAAAACATCGATTGAATCGGTATGCTGGCGTGTTTTGCTTCCCGCTTCTCCCTCCGGAAATGTTTTTCTTTTTAATTTAAAATGGCTTACTTGAATCAGAATCCCTTGCTGTAGCGTGGCCAAAGGTAGAAGCCCAGGTCTTTTTCACGTTAGTGCTAGAAATCCTTGCTGCCTTAGCCCAACCTGCTGGCTTTCTAGCCTGTTGGTTACTTAGGCACTGCCTCTGACTGGCTGGTCTGGAGATGGGTATTGAAAGAGTGGCTTGCTCGAGAGCCGGAGGTAACGTGACAAAGAAGAAAAGCTTCAACCTCGGGCAGACAGAACAACAATGCCACTCATCTGTCCTGGATGCAAGAGAGACGCCTCCTCTCCTGACCAGCCACACCAGACATGTCTTCAACTCCAGCGTGCAAGACCATAGTCTACCAAGACTGAAGATGCTGAAGAGAAAGATAGAGAAATAATTTTAAAATAATGTTGCTAATTTTGTGATGGAATATACAAAATATACTTCACATACTGAGACTCACCAAAGTGACTCGCTCACTGCCACTGTTGGTAAGATTCTTCACAATACATCAGGGAACTCCACTTTCCTTAATTGAAATGATTATCCTCAATCCACCACAAAATGCAGTTTAGCAGTTGTGTTTCTTGTCTCATTGCTTGTATAATAACATATGAATATTTAAAAATAGGGATCTATGTTTGTGAACAAGCTAACTTTGATTGTTTTTCTTGTATGTTATTCTTGTGACTTTAGTGAAGTACTGTCTTATGAAATCACGCTCACTTAACTGACTATTGTGGCATTCATTGAACCAGCAGGCTCCTTTTTTTCTAACCAGGAGATTGTGTATCAGTGAGTTGTTATTGTTCAGGAGATCTTCCAGATTGTTTGGATCACTTGTGTGTAGACAGTTTAAGTTAAGTCATGAGCAACTCAGTTTTGAGATATCAAAGACAAATCAATAGCTTACCTGAGGTTATCAAGTGTAATTATAATCAATATTTAAAATAGATTTTTTTGGCTGCTTTCTCACTGACACCTTGATCTATATTACAAAACAGAGATAGTATATAAGTCTAAAATTGTATGTGCATTTTAGTTTATGTACTAAACATACATTTCGCCAAGTTCATCCATGACATAGCTCCATATCAGATGAAGTTTATTCTCATCCCTTTGTTTGACCATCAATACTGTGTATTTTATATATTGATTGAAGCAATTACAATAGATCTTTGGGTGTAGATACAGCACACGGAAAGGGAAAATGCCCTGCGATTGGCTGGCAACCAGTTCACAGTGTACCCTGCTTCCTGCCCGATCACAGCTGGGATTGGCTCCAGCAATCCCGCAACCCTCATGAGGATAAGCGACTCATGGGTAATTTAAGTGATAGACAATCAAACCTTCCTCATTTTCTGCATTACAGCTCTTTCCTCAGTGGACATTCATAAAAGACGAAATGGAATGACAACTGAGCGAATAACCTCAACCCTAGTGTTGTACATGTCGTCACATTGCTGACCCACTCATATCAGAAGTGGTCTCTGACTCACAACGTGCCCAGTATTATTAGCGCTCACTGGATTACGCCTTCAAGGCCAACGTCTCTTGGGATGCCCAACCTGCAGAGTGGGGTTCCAACAGACACCATCCCAAAGGACCACTTGGGAATAAATTATCATGGCTGCAACCCCTGTGGCATAATGTGATTGAACATGAGGGAGGCAGACCCAGCCCTCATTCTTCCCAAAGGACAAGAATACTCAGTGCTCAGTCTTTGCTGAGCTCTAAAATACAGTCTTGAACCTCCAAGGCATGCCCAGTATTCTGTCCTTTGTGTTCATGCAGCTCATCATCTACCCAATAATCCTTGATCATCAAGTTTGCAGCTAAACCTTGACAAAATAGCATATTGATTGCATATCTCTAAGGTGGTAAAGGTAAGGTAAAGGCTAGTTTATTGTATTGGTTCCAGGACCATTTTTTTTCATATTTTTCCTTCCAGTTGGATGTGATCCAACCAAAATAGAGAGGGATTCAGAATGTGAGTGGCTTAGTGTAAGACATTAAGTCCCCAGCTAAAATACATGGGCCTCAGGTGGTGGTGCTTCTTAACCTCAGTCTGCTCAGGCTGATAAGAATGTTTCTTTGTTGTTGGCTAGAGAGTAATGCAGACTAGCTAAATGCTATTAAAGCAAACTCTGCTTTTACTGTTGTTAATCATGTGCTTTAATCACCCCATAGCCTATTGAGACCAGTGAAACGTTGTGCTTATGCGTATATTATAACACATTGAAGTCAAAAGGTTCTGAAGAAAACCTCCACCGGACTGTCGGGGAAAACATTGAAAAGTTGAATAAAACTATTGTTCCAACTATCTCCTTCTATGATGTCATGTGCCACATCAAAAACGACCAGAGTCCACTTTCATGGGTTTAACAAGATCAATCTCTCGTATTTGTGCATTTTTGTTTGATTTTCCATTGTTTATTCCTGATAAGACATTATTGATCATGTCATGGAAGAGCTCAGAGTATATTACAAGACCTCAGTTAAGATCATGTCAAGTTTATTAACTAGGCCGGTGCAATTTCTATGGCTTTTGTGTAACATTTATTCAAAAAGAGAGAAAAAACAAAAAAAATGATCCATCAGCCAATTCGCTTGTTATTCATTTATCAAAATTAAGGTATTTATTTAATTTGTGTCAATATCAATTGCCTTACTCCAAGTGTCAAAATGTTACATGGAAATTGCTTGTAAAGTTAATGGAGGTTTTACAGTGTACTCTTTGACTCTGGAATGAATTATTTCCCATTATTTTTGGAAAAATGTTTCGGAATTCAAACATCAGACGTTGACAAGCATCCTGGAATTTATTTCGTTCAACCTTCGACTTTCTACTCTAAATGCTAACAAACACACATCACACTGTCCTCTTGAGATGAAACTGTCTGTGACATCCATCCAGTCTCATTGAACTGTTTTCACGGGAATTTGTCATTGGTTGCTTCTAGCTGTTTTATGTGCGTCAAGCGCCCAGCTGTCAATGATTACTACTTTGGACCGTGCTCAGACCACTGCCGAAAGCCTCTTTTTGATTAGTAATTATCCTGAAAAAGGGCAAGGGCAAACACAGACTCCTCGGAGAACATAGATTCAAACTTTTTTTTTTTTTTTTTTTTTACTGACTCCAGCAGACAAAGGTTGCTCTGGTTCACTGAAGACCACAGAACACCACTTGGCTTTGATTCGCTCATGCCGTCCAGATGTTGGGATCTGGCTCAGCAAAGCCCCATATGGTTCCATTTACTCTCTGGGGGATGAAAATAAATGGTTTGTTTTTCTATTGTGGTCTTGCTCATTACGCACTTATAAAACTGGCTTTTGAAGATTAAAAACTTGTGCCTGCTTTAAGCCATATTTAAGATGGCATGTTAGCATGGAATGTGTGGTTTTTCCTTTCAAGCTCACTATATTTTCTAGAGTTTAGCTTGACACTAAGAAGAACACAGATTAATACTAGTGTCCTCCATCATCTATTCATTCTAGTTGTTTTTTTTTTTTAGCTGTGTCTGGCTTCTCTTTTGTGTACCTAACCTTTGTACATGCTTGGGCTCGTAGCTTATGAGTCTTGCCACCGAGAAAGGGATATTGGTTTTGAAGCCACAGTCGGTCAACAAGCTTGAGTGTGTTAGGAGCTCCAAAAATGCCAAATGTGGATATCTTTAAAATATTCAGTTTCCTCCTTCATTTCATTTTAAAAATTGATACCACAAGTTTAGATTTGAAATGCAGCAAGTAAGTCGAAGTATAGCCCTTAGCATTCTTGTTTGATCCTGCTGACCCCACTCAGTTGATGTCCTGGTATTTTATCTGAAGGACTTGCCTCGTTCTTTTCCAAAACATCAAGCTTAAGATTTGTGTTTAACTGAAAACAACTGTGTTTTGCTAGCTGGCGTTCTGACTAAATGACCCATGCACCCACGGTTCCTGTGAGCACTTAGGGAAGTGTTAGTTCTGCTGTGTAGCAGGTGTTCTCATCCATCCCCGCTTTGACCTTTCAAGAGTTAGTCGTCTGTCAGTGGGTGTCAGGTCTATAAGTAAGCCCAGGTCGCTCCTCTCACTGAGAGGTCACGCTGCTGTGAAAGAAAGTAAGGGGGAAAATAGGTGAAAGAGAAAAATTGACTTGAGGACCTCCCATCAGTCACAGAAAATCTTTGGATTCCATGCCTCAGACCTTGTTCTGTTGTTGAGCATAGCTGTCCGTGATGCTTTTGTCACAGTTGTCGTTTTATCTTGAAAGACATTGCTGAAGAGCCACACAAAAGGAGGACAGCTAGTGAGTGTTTTTATTCACTTATTTTGGCTGTCTTTGGAATGTGGCTATTTCCTGGAGGGCAGCTGGAGGCAATGCTATGTAGATCAACATGACTCAAAGTACCATTGGACAATGTTTCTTGTAAGAATAAGAACTTCAGGACAGCCAAACAACAAGGCGCCAAGAATGTGTCAAACGTCTGAAGTTACATTCAAAAAATCTCTTTATTTTTAGACACCAGTCCTTTGACAGACACCACTCAACCAAATTGACAACTCCTCCTATTTCAAATTAGAACACCTTGTCAAAAGCTCAGAGAGGCAGAAAGATGCAGCCTAGTTTCATTAAACGATCTTTAATTGGCTTTGTGAGGAATAATCTCCCCCATATCACAGGGCTCCACGTTTGGCAGACAGGCTGCATACCTACACTTACCATCTGTCAAAACGTCAGCCAAACGTCAGGAAGGAGCTTGACTCATGCCAGCAGCTTGTTCAGCATTGTGTACAAATACTTCAGATCACATTCCAACAGAAAAGCCTGTCATAAACTTGTTTCACAGACATTGGAGCTTAGGTAAACACATCTGTCATTTACAGAGCTCCTTGGAGTTTTTCCTTCTAATCTCCAAAGGACCCTTGAGTTACTTCCCCACGTTTTAAAACACACTGACAGTAAGTTCTACTTCTGAAGGCCACACTAGCGAGCAATGCTGCTGTCAAATTGAAATGTGGGAAATAGAGCTGCTGCCCACCTGTATTTCTCAAATGGCACTCAAGGGTCCTGAATGAGTGAGTGAAGATGTTTGGCAGAGCAGAAGCGTATACGCTGCGAAATCTTCTGATTAGTAGACAACAACAGTGACATCTTCTGTATCCTTCAATGAAGATTCATACCATAAGAACAAGTGCACACATAGGCCTCACTGAGAAAAAAAAAAGAGCCACTTGGCAGGTTGTCCATTTGCTCCATTTTCTCTTTCACTGTATTCCCAGTCTCTCTGGGCCATTCTACATCCAGCAACTTAACGTGTGACCATAGGAACAAACTGAACATCTGATGACAACATCGAAGATTTGTCATTCACGACTTTGTATTCGGGTTTGTGTGTACAGAATTGTGCCTTTTCTGTATACGTCTGTTTTATGGGTCCAAGATAAATCCTCCAGTTTAAAGGCAGTGAATCGGTCAAAGTAGGAGTGACGTGTTCAACACTGTTAGAGAGGTATCAATTCGCAATACAGTGGTACCTCGATTTTCGAACGTCTTGGTTTTCGTACAAATCGGTTTCGAGATTTTTTTGCTTTGGTTTTCGAATGAAAATCGATATTCGAACGCCCTGACCGGCTGACCCACGATGATTTGTTATAGTGTATTCGAACGCACCCCCAAAAAAAACGGAGAAGACGTAACGTGCGCGACCACGCGCGACGCAACGAGTTGACCCACACGCGAATCTCTTTGTGTATAACGCAGCCTCTGCACGCCGACGTGTCCTGGTAGTGGATTTTTTTATTCCTATTTAGCAATATTAACCCCCAATCATACATCCAACGAAGGCAAGTCCCAACTGCTGGTGCTAAAAAAAAGGAAAGTGGTGCGTAAAACTGTCGACTTCGAGAAGGATTTGATAGCCGAGCACGAATTTGGTGTGCGTGTTTCTGAGCTATCGAAGAAGTATGGCATGGCAAAAACGCCAATCAGCACCATTCTGAAACAGAAGGATGCCCTCAAAGCAAGTGAAGTTGCTAAAGGAGCAACCGTGTTCACCAAGCAGAGGCCACAGATCTTGGAGGAAGTGAAAAAGTTGCTTCTTACTTTTGTGAACGAGCAGCAATTAGCTGGCGATAGTGTTGGCGAGGAAGGAAGGAGATGTCGTCTGATGAGGCAGGAAGGATGTCTCAAGTGCCGATATTAAAGCGATCTGCGCTAAATGGAACGACATCCATAATTTTGTACAACTTCATCACCCAAATAAAGCTGAACGTTGCAGAGCACTGCAAAATTTTAATAATGTTGTTATGAGCCACTTCAGAAAAGTGCTTAAAAGATGCCAGAAACAAACTTTAGATTCATTCTTTGTGAAAAAGGGGCGAGTCACCCCCACCAAAAACATTTTAAACTGTTGTTTTGCATTGCTTTTTCCTTTTGTTCCATTAACCCTACCTCTAGTTGCAAGTAATTTTCTTGGGGTTTTTTTTACGCTACGTACTTTCTGTGCAAATAAAAAACAATTTGTTTTTCTCCCCCTCATTATTTCTTATTTAAAGTTATTCTGCACTTTTATTAATTAAAAAAAAAAGGTTTACAGGGCTGCGGGCCGAATCACTACAGATTCGGCAATGCACTCCCAGCCTAGCGTACTCTACTAGGCTAAAGAAAACATTTTAAGCAAAAAATAAATATATTTCTCAAATGATTTAATTATATGAAATATTTAAACTTTACATTTATTTCTACAATGCAGTTTATTATCAGGAAAAGTGAAAAAAATCGCTTAAAAAAACAATTTTTTTGGCTTGGAACACATTATTTCATTTTCCATTCATTGTAGCGGGAAACCGTGCTTTGGTTTTCAACCAGCCTTCTGGAACGGATTGTGTTCGAGAGCCAAGGCACCACTGTAACTGTTTCAAAAAAACCTCTTTAGTATGGGAGTAGTTCTACAGTCATATAATCTACAGCCACATCAGAGACATATTAACCAATATAAGGGGAATTTTTTTGAACCACTTTTGTTTGTGTCTTTTTAGAATGTGGATTTGTACAATATATTGTTCCTCTTGGGGTATGAAACGTGTTCATGGCCAATGATTGTAGATGAAACTGTGTACTGTATGCATGTTACTGCCAAAAAATGTCCATCTGCTGCAGACATTCGCCATTTGATACACCATTGATCTACTGTTTAGGTTCATCAGGTCTTTTGTGATTTATCGTCACTAGAAATGGACCTTTGGCTTCTCTGTGATTCTGCGCGGGTATGTGGATATCTGTGCACGGGATAATGCACAGCAGGCGTTCTGATTGCTGTGAGCAGCATTGTCATTCTACAGAAGATGTTGATTACAGATGCCGATGCTTCCAATGACCAAAAAAAACAACAACATCTGCTTAGGCAATTAAAGGCCTTGGAACACTACATTGACTTTCTGTTCACTCTTTGTGGGCCAATTAGCGCTAACATATTTATGCAGCCTTATCAGCGAGTCTACAATAACGCTATTGCCGTGATCGCTCCTCTACACATTATCATCTCTGGAAATGCACTTTCCCTTAGTGTAGGTATCAGACCACGCCACAAATGTGTGTGGATGTATGTGTGCTTATTTTACACAATTAATTAACAGTTATTAGTGTTCGCGTAGAGCACCGGATAAGATGTCACAAATCATCAAGTCTCAAGGTGCTGTTCCAGAAATTAAGAGCTCGCTCTCACCTTCCCTCTCCACAGTCATTTGGTACGCATCCAGCTTCCTGTTTGAACCTGTAAAGCGCTAATCAAATTATTTCTTCTCCGAGATTGTGTCACCATTTTTCACTCCTTAAACGCTTTGAGAATCAACAAAACACCTACCCCTCCAATTCCCACCTTTTCCTGGTGAACAATGTGACATCTTATTTGGAATCTTTTGTTTATCCATCGAGGGGATTTATTTCAGCCCAGAAGGCTTTTTTTTTCCACACAGAGATAAAGTTGTTGTGTGCTTTCCTCCCGTGACCCTCTTGTTGTGTGTAGGTGTGAGGAGACGGATGTGTGAAAAGGTATGGCCCACCAGATTAGTAGTTTAGTTGCTGATTTAAATGCAGCCTGTGACTTCTCAGCTGCGATCAATTTGCCATGCCTCTAAATAGGAATAGAGGGAGCTTCAACTACGGTTCTTCCTTGTCTTTCTATTTGTTCTCCTTTTGCTTTGCAGCTGATGTAAGCTCTGGCCTCTTAGAGCTCTTGGCCTAGAAGTGTAGTGTTGTGAAGTGGTACTCAGTGATGACATAGGGGAACCCTTTTCGATGAGCAGCAGTCGCTTAGTAACGTAATAGAATTAACATTCGGTCCTTCAGGATTTGCTGTAAAGACTGCAGCAACTCTTACTGTATCATAGAGGCTCTCTGCTGTAAAAGTAGTGTTTTCTTTTAATGAAGACAATTTGAAGCAAACCGTTGCACCTAATTCAGACTCAAATATGTTAAACTGCAAATTGTTTGAAAGGACAATTTTGTTGTATGTCCAAGTGTTTATCACAAACAAGGCAGAGGTGTTTTTTTTCTAAAAAGTATCGTAATTTCTTGAGTATAATGCGCCCTGAAGTATAATGCACAACACCAAAGTTGATCTAAAAAAAAATCAAAATATATATCATATAATGCTCAAAATATTAGGAATTATTTGTATTAATAGTTTTAATATTTTTTTTCAAAAACTGTCTGTAGAACAAGCATTAATAATAATCATTGTGCATGTGCTGATGTAGCGGTAATATATAACTCAGGACAGGCCACAGGACATGCTTGTCCTGGTCCCTGTAATTGTCAGAACAGAATCCCTCCCGCAACCAGTTAAAATAAATGCTCATTGATGGCATAACAATCTATTAATATTTTTGATAACATATACTACAGCCTTAAATATATCAATTATTTAACACTGTTTAACATAAACCTTTTTTTGCATTAAATATTTGTGCGTAAAATGTTTGTGCATCATGTAGTTTATCCTCTATATTACACATCCTTGGCCAAGATTTCCAAAGAAGCAACTGACTCATCTCCAATCTGAAAAATATCCATCATAGCTACCTTTGGTGCATCACTGTGGAACTCATCATTGATGACTTGGTCCACTTCCAGTGCCTCCTGCATTGCATCACAAACATCTTGCTCCCACAGCATGTCATCCTCTGTGCCATCCATGGCATTTGTGAGGAAATATGTTTTGAATCCCAAGAGCTTTGGTTCAGCAGCGCACCTTTCTTGCCCTCCATTAAACTACAATCTGTAGCATCTTTCACTGTGGTGTCAGGTGGCTATCAAAACAGCGTGAGCTCAAACTACGTAGAAACGAGTGTAATGGGCACATTTAAAAAGTGAGCATTTCAATTTTGTTCGGTCTCCTGTTTTTTATTTTTATTTTTTTTTAATGTACTCATTATCCCTTAGTGGCTGTGTACAACAAAGGTACACACGAGTTTTTTCCCATTTAGCTACCACCACAAAGCCAGTGCAAGTTCCTGACAGTACATATCCATTCCAACCATCCCTCCTCCCAGGGGACCACCTCCTGTTAGGTGTCAGCAAAATAATCTCAGGTTAACCATTAGGTTGACACAGCCCATCGATCAGACACAGAAGCAGAGGGTCACTGCTAAGTGGTAGTGGGTCATAGACGTGACTGGACTCGACCCGTTTTTCTCAATCTAGAACATGAAACTGAAGATCTTCTTCAGGCAGTGTATTGCTTCAGGTGATGCATTCTACATACAGGTACGTCATCATCATTGTAAATCATATTATGGCCAAACTTTGGTACACTTTGGCCCAGTCTGATGAGAAAATAAACTACAGTGCTGACCATAAATGAGTACGTTACAGTTTGGATGTTGATTCGAAACCCAGGGTTTTCTTTCCAATCTTTTGGCGTGTACTCACTCGTGAGAACTGTATCTCTATCAGAATTCTGCACTCACATGTTTTAGTCGTTTTGTAAACTATTTAACAATTAGGCGGCATGGTGGTGCAGCTAGAGAGCGTTGGCCTCACAGTTCTGAGGACCGGGGTTCAAATCCCAGCCCTGCTCGTGCAGAGTTCGCATGTTCTCCCTTGTGCCTGCATGGGTTTTCTCCGGAACTCCGGTTTCTCCCCACATACCCAAAACATGCAAATAACTGGAGACTCTAAATTGCTCCTAGGTTTGATTGTGAGTGCGATTGTTGTCTGTTTCGATGTGACCTGCGATTGGCTGGCAACCAGTTTAGAGGCTACCCTGCCTCCTGCCTGATGACAGCTGGGAATGGCTTCAGCACTCCCGTGACCCTCGTGAGGATAATGGATGGATGGATATTTGACAATTAGACAAGAGGCACCATGTGTGCTTAGTACCTTTTGTGCCAAATTGAGCCCTCATGACGCATTACTCAAGTTTTACTGAAGCGATTACAATCCTGCTTCATTGAGTCGTGTGTTAGTCCATCAAATCATGTCAGCTAACTTCGTTGCTAATATTTATGGGTTGAGTCAAGCGGAATTTTGGATTGATTGTTTTCTTCAGTTAATATTAGAACTGTGGTCACCATGCCTTTCCTCTGTTTGGTCTGATGGGTTCATTTGGTCTCGTTTGTTATGGACTCTCGTGTCATCCAATCACGTACCTCCAACCTCTTGTCTCCTTCTCATTCGTTTGTCATGTCGTAATGATTCTGGTTGGCTTTATTTTCACACATATCTGGTGCTTTTAGTCTTCTCACCTGGATGGTAAAGGTCCCTCTCATTGATCCCCTGTAGATGTTGTGCGCATGCGTTTATGCAATTCTCTCACTTTCCTTCACTGTCTCTCTCTGATGAAGTTCTCATCAGACAGATAGGCGGACGCTGAGGGAACGGTTTCATTTTCCCCTCATTACAGCAGGCACTGGAGAATCATCAAGCTTCAAAGCTGCTTGATTGCATTATCAGGCATTTGCTGTAGCGTACTTATAATCGAAGCCATGTGACGGAGGAACCAGACCAGTTTTACTGCATTTGCTTGCAGGGTGAAGGATGAGCTAGAGTACTTGATAATAAGATCTGGAGTTTATTAACTTTCTAAACTCATTTTAAGCTAACGATACTAAATTTTGTAAGGCGATTCAAATTACACTTTGATGATTTCGTAATACTGTACTTAGTCGAGGTAAATGACCAGTTTGCTCGATTTGGAGGTGAATGCATTAACTTTTCCCTATTAAAGCAAACATCTCAAAAACGGGTTTGATCTGACATTTTTAAAACGTAATCTTTTGAACTCACAGTAAAAGTAACCCATCTGTTTTGCGTTTGTGACCGTGTGGGTGTTGAGAGCCAAAGCAGCGTTTAATTACATGGAACAGATTCTCTCCACATTTCCTCTTTCCCCAAAACGTCTTATGAAATGTGGCTGAATGGAAATTAAATGAAAACAAACTTCTGCATAAAATGCTGGCACATAATATTTCCAACCCCCTAGATCACACAAGTGATCAAGTATATGAAAATATATTTGTAACTTTTTTTTGTTCATACTTTGGACTTATGCCAGACGCACGGTGAGGGAAGCAACTGAACAAAATGAAATTTTACAACCATGAACAAATCCCAGTTGTCAGCAAACCTTAGCATAACTACCAACACATGCCCCAAAAAAAAAAAGAACCTAGTTTTTCTTACCAGGAAACATGTTTCAGCATTACCTACTCATTTTATCCAACCACAAACAACATAGCAGTCACTGATGGCGTCGTGGTACATTCACTTGCTTTTGGTGGGGCCAGCGTGGGTTTAGCTCAAACTTAGTAACGGTGTTGTAAATGTCAGTGCAAGTGGTTGTTCATGTCTGTATGTGCCCTGCAACTGTCTGGCAACCAAATGCCTCCTAGTCCACCAAGTCGCGGCCTCTGTTGCAGCGACACTCCGAACTGGTTGTCAGCCAATGGCAGGGCACACGCAAACCAAAAAAAAAACAAAAATCAAGTGCTGCGCCACAGTAAACAACCACAATAATAAACATATTGTTTTATTTTAGTAATATGGCACTGTCAATACAAACAAGCTTTACACATCCATACAAATTCTGAGATTTAATCCTGTTGGATTGAGCATGATGTTCCTCATGATGTGGCCAATGAATGTCTGTGTAAGGTGTGTCACTTTATTTTTTTGTGTGTCATGGCTCACATTGTAGTTATAATTTCCTTAGAAGGTCTTTTCTGAATGTATAAATGTATAATCATATTATTACATTAAATTACATTAAATATATGTCCATCTAATTTTTAAATCGGGAGCTGAGAAATGTTTGACTGTTATTCATTCGCTTTAAAAATGCTTACAATATCTCTACGTTGTTAAAAGTGAAGATAATTTCCAAATTTGCTCTTTGACCAAGAAACATGGTTAGCAATAAGTCGACGAACATGACCGCATAAAAATATACGACTTTGAATTTGACACACAGACCTGCTTTGGTTCAAGAGTTTGTTTGGCCTTCATGCCGTGCAGTGTCATGTAAATTATGTATCATCAATAAACTACAAATCGTGCAAACCTCTAACAAGAGAGGCAAAGTTTCAATGAAATTAAAGGGCCCAATTGCGCTATATTCTTATTGATGTTCACTGAGTATTCTCACATGACTTCATCTGCAATCTAGCTAATGTGTTTTCGGCAGCGTAACAGTAAAATCATGTGTCTTTCCTGCAGATGAATTAGTAATGCTTTAAGATTCCATTTGGTCGAGCTAAATGCTCCACGCTGTGCTCAACTTGGTTAATATAAGGACCCTGCTCAATTTTTCATGTCCTTGCAAAGTGTAGCCTTCAATTTAACATGCGCTTTTAATCCTGAGAGTGCGAAATTGCTTTTTAATGTCGAGGAACAAGGTGTTTTTGGAGGTACTCTTGAAAAATGCATCACAGAGACACGGGACAAATCAGTGTGTATGTGTGCATGTGCATGCGTCCATGCATATATATCTGTGTGTGTGTGAGTGTGAGTGGGTTTTGTGTGCATTTGTGAGCGCTTTCATGGTGGAAGAGGAACAAAGCAACACCACAGCAAAAGAAGCCAAACCAATATGTTGTTTTGACACCTCCGTCACCTTCGGGGGGAGTCTCAGTTCCGACAGGCAATGACATTGTGTGTGGATATGTGTGTGTGTGCTTGCAACTGTGCAGAAGTGCAATGATGTGATTAATTGTCTTTCTTTTCACACACACATATCTCTGGATATTTTTAGTCCAGCATCTATGCACAGATCCGGGATATGGCTCAACATATAAAAACATGCCAACTGGTATGTCACATTCTGATGCCAGTGCTTTCAAGCATGATTTGGTGAGCAATGTCAGGTGTTATTGTGCCTGGAGCGCAAGTAACTGTTGGGAGTTTATAGGCCTCTCTGGCTCTGTTAGATCCCCCTGCAGACTGCAGCCTTTGATCGCGTCAGAGCCTGGACTCCATCGAGCATGAAAAGTCACTTCTCCAATATCCTTGGTCAGAGTGTCAGTGAACTCTTTCTGAATGACCTCCTCAGGGCCAGCCAACCACCCACCCATTGTTGCCATGGAACAATTGGGCCATCAGAGTGGAATAATCATCTGACAGCAGAGGAAATCACAACCTGTGGTCCTTTCACTGATAGCTCCATTCAAAATATAGTGTTTTGTCTCTTTAATGGAAGCAACAATGAATGACATCGGTGGAACAGTTTATGAGTGCTTAGAGCAGGGGTCACATTGTTATGATGTTGCTAACCAATGATTACTACAAATGTACTTCTTACCTTTAATGTGACTTCTGGTGTTGCACGGTTTTGCTGATGGCTTTATATTGAGACTTCCATCCGTTAATTGTGAATATAATTCAGTTTGATTTGCTGTCATGCTGGTACGATGGTAACAATTCTTGCAAACAAAGGCATGTCTTTTATTCGTTTGATTGTCTTGTCTTTATGCAAAGTTGTCGAAATGTTTATTGGCAACGTCGAGTACGAATGCATTGGCATACTCCCCATCTGCGAATTTAAACACACAGCAGAATCCTCTCTCTCCACAAAGGCTGTCCATTCTTGTTGAAAACTTCGGCAATCATCATTTTTTTCTTTGAGCGACCTTTCTCAAGAGCGTTTCCATAATGACTTGTTCTGACCGGCTCGACATTCGACCCTTTTGCACCTGCGCGCATCTACTTCCAATGCCAAACTACGGCAACCCCACTAGGACAAACTTTTTCTGCGTCATTTGCGTTGCCTGCACATCAGAATCACATGTACTGTATGTCATTATGGGGGCTCTGCGAGCCATATGCAACCATCAAAATAGCCAGGTATGGCTCGCAAGCCAAAGGTTCCCAACCCCTTGGTTAGAGCATCTGCCTCACAATTCTGAGGACCGAGGTTCAAATCCCCGCCCCACCTGTGTGGAGTTTGCATGTTCTCCCCGTGCCTGAATAGCTTTTCTCAGTGCACTCCGATTTCCCCCCTCATCCCAAAAACATATTTGGTAATGTAATGTAATATGGTTAACTGAAGAATCAAAATTTCCCCATAAGTGTGAATGTAAGTACGGATGGTTGTTCGTTTTTTTGTGCGATTGGCTGGCAACTAGTTCAGGGTGTACCCTGTCTCCTGCCCGAAGGTAGCTGGGATAGGGTCCAGCACTCCTGGGACCATTCCATTTTCTGAGCCCCTTATCCAGACGAGGGTCGCGGGAGTGCTGGAGCCAATCCCAGCTGTCATCAGGCAGGAGGCAGGGTACACAATAGACTGGTTGGCAGCCAATCGCAGACCACATGGAGACAGATGACAGTCCTACTCACAATCACACGAAGGGGCAATTTAGAGTCTGAATGCATGTTTTGGGGATTGGGAGAAAACCTCAGTGCCCGGAGAAAACTCACGCAGGCACGGGAAGGGCAGGCAAACTCCACACAGGCAGGGCCGCGATGTGAACCTCGTTCCTCTGAACTATAAGCTCAAGGCTCTACAGCTGCGCCACCATGCCACACTACCGGCACCCCTGTGAGGAAAAGCAGCTGAAAGGATGGATGGATGGATGGATGGATGGATGGATGGATGGATGGATGGATGGATTGACATTCCAAATATTGACTTCATGTCATAATAAATTCAGTCAGCTATAAAAATAAAAGCCCAGGCAGGCAGTTTGTTAGAAATTATAGAAATAATTATTAATGCACATACAGTATACTGTAATGTATCCAGTGTAATGTAATGCCAGGCCAATACCCTGTACATGGCTGCCTCCGGCAGCAGCTCCTCCCCTGCGCCACACTGGTTCTTATTGTGCCATGTATTTATATGTATTTAAGCCTTGTGTGTTGTTTTACTAGTGGGCAGTTTGTTGTTTGAGACTGTTTGAGTATACGAGCTTCTTGTGTGTGATTTGCCTTGTTACTACGTCCCAGCATTCCCATGCCACAATAGTCAAGGCTTGTGTTGTTCATGTTCCGAGTTTTTGCCTTGGAGTTATCCGACCTCGTTTCATGATTTTTGGATCTTGCCTTTTTGCTGCATGTTTTTGTGCGCTGTCGCTTGGTTGAACTGCTTACCTGTGTATGACCTCTAAATGCAATTAAACTGATAACAGGACCTCTCCTTCTGATAGCCTATGTCCACCAACAGGGTTGCAGGTTAACTTCCACCCAACAGGTTCACATAACAGGCACAACATAATGCCCGCAGAAAAGAATGAGTTTCCATTTGCATCATAGACACAAAATATATTCAGAGACTTCCTCTCCCCAAATTTGAGGAAGGTTACTCTGGTGTTCACCAGAGTGGAACCCCAGTGTGGAAGGTGGCTCTCATCTGGGGAAAGAGAGTCCTACAATTCTCAAGATGACATATTTTTAAACCAAGACCGTGGATTGAGACAAACCAGACTATATCTATCGAATCCCTACCACGAAGTTAGTATAAATTTCTACATCCCGAGACTCAGCCAAGGATAAGCACACCAAAGTCCCTGTCTTTGACTAACAGCCGGTTTACACTGCACCTGAACTCCTTGGCCCCTCACATTGCTGGTGACCGCATTTGGATGGGAGATTCACATTGCCTATTCATGCTGTGCCCAGCTAGGTCCCATGGGTTTTCAGGGCCTACATCCTGGTGGTCGCCATCAAAGGTACCATTGACCTCCACCCAGGCCAGGGGAAAATGGAATCCTGTCTTTTTGATATCATAGGAGTTCTTACGAGCCACACAGTCTGATCATCTTGGACCCGTTTTCCCATTGTGATTGTATCGGAAACAACCGTAGGAGTATTTGGGCATGCATGCACACCAAACCACCACTGTCTCCCCACCCTCGCTGCAATAAGGTGATAGTTTGCGTAGGGGCCTTGCAGGATTCCTTGTAAGACCCTGTCAGAGATTACGTATGTATATGTCTGTGTTTCCTTGTGCATCGAAGGATATGAGGAGGGATCAAACTGTGTGTGGTGCGGCATCGTTCTCTCTGGATATTTAACACAGTCTGTCCCTGTTGCCAGTGCAAATACTCTTCCTGGCTCTATGTGTGCGGGTGTGTCAAAGATCATCTTGTTGAAGCTTGGTGTTAATAAACAGTACAGGGTGAGTCCATCTTATCAATGACAGTTCACTGGGTGGCCCTTAGCCCTAGTGGCCTCATGTAGTGCCCGAATTATAAGACGCTACAAAAAGACCAAGATGAAACAAAACCACTGCCAATTATTTTTTTTCGTAAAGCTTGAAATAGTTTTGAGATTTGGAAAATGGTTATCTTTGAAAATGATTGTGATTGACATTATGTTCAGTGTAGGCATGAACAAGTGAAGTGGGTATGTCAACATGTAAATTGTTGGCCACGCTACCATTTCAAATGTAACAGCATTACTGATTCAAAAATGTTTTTGATCAGTTCCCCTGAGGACAACTTTTGGCAGCATTGACTTCAGCAATTTTTCTTTGGTTGATGTAAACATTTGTACAACATTGATCTAGTAAATTGCACACGACATACATCCTATGCAAAGAGAGGGGGGAGGGGCAGGTCCACCCAACTAGGCTCTAGGTAAGTCTGCTGCTGTCACTCAGCCAACAATGTACACATTTATGACCCCAGAGTGTGACGGTGGTTCAGAGTTTGTGGTGGAATGTGTCCTTCGGGCAGATGTCGTCTACTCTCAAAGGCATCTCTATTGCATGCACACAAGCACGGCCTTATGTCTCGATCACCAGGCTCACATCCATGTTTCTATACCAGTCTCCTGTTCCATGCCAGCATGCACCCATGTGGAAATCTACTGGTCCGCTCTAAGCTCCTCTTCACCACGAGAACCACTTCCAGTTGACAGACCAGGCTTTTGTATGACATGAGTGGCTATGGCGCTCTCCCAGTTGCACTTGGAAATGCTTGACAAATTAAGTCTGGTTCATTTGACTAGTGAGACTGCTGTGATCCATGGTGAAGAACACTTTCATGGCCACAACGCGCTTGAAAGAGTTGGGACTGTTATGCACGAGCACACACACACACTTGTATTAAATAACGCTGTTTCTCTTCTACTCTGGAAAACAGGAAAAGCTGAGTCATTGATCAGTTTATGTGAGAACAGTGTTTGGGAGAGCGATTATGGCAGTTGATAAGGTTTAAGTTCTTCCTATTTAACTGTTTAGTAGGAATTATACAGACTTGCGCAGCCACATTTTGTACTGTGTTTGAGCAAAGAGCAACATCATATACATCCATCCATTTTCTGAGCCTCACAAGGGTCGCAGGACTACTGGAGCCTATCCCAGCTACCATCGGGCAGGAGCCAGGGTACAGGGTACATTTTGTTAATATGGTCAGGCAGATCTGTGGGGAAAGCAAAGTTATCAATGTCCTTTCACCGTCATTCCTGTTGCATGTTTTTGTTTGCACATTAGGGGCGAAAGCCCTGTTTTTGTTTTAATTCCTCATTTTAAAAAAGACCATTCAAGCAACACACTATTTCCTCGTGTTTTTGAGATTAGAGGGTAAAAGCATCGTCTTAAAAGAAAAAAGATCTATGAACTATTTCAATTTTGTAAGGTAATCTTAGTTTTAAAAAAAATGAATTTGGAACAGTGAACTGAAATAGTTTATCTGGAACAGTAAACTGAACTTTCAACTGGTTCATGTCGAATAACTAAAACAATAAAAGCATGTCACGAAATTCAGCTTTGTGTTCTGAGGAAATGGTCCATGCAAACATGCTGAAGTATGGATAAGGGTAGCACAGTCCGAGTGCCAGACAGTGGAAGGAAGAAAGAAAGAGGTAAAGTATGGTAATCATGGAACTGGCCCAGAGTAAATGTGCTCTTGATGGAATTCCAAACGTCAAAGTCTGTCTTTGTGTTAGCCTTGATAGTTTGAACATATTGAAGAATGTAGTAAGTTTTGATGTTCTATTTCATTTCTGTTCTATTCTATTTTTGCACTGTCTCCAATCGAAGCTTTACTAAAGCTCGTCTCTGGGAGCTTCTGCCAAAACGTGACAACCCTGTTCAGGTTTGTCTTCAGATGACCCCTTATCGGTGTGACAGATAAAGTGATCTGAGATCTTGTGAAGCATCACATGCAAGTTATGATTAGCCTCCCTGCTGATAACTGCATGCTAATCATTGTAAACATCATGTTGCGCTTTGACACGCTTAGGCTTATCTGAAATTGTTTTAATTGTTACGAGCATTTAATGAGATTGTCTTGCAGATATGCAGAGTGCCAACTAGGCTCAGCTGAGTATGGGGATGTATTCCTTTAGATGTGCCTGGCTGATGGGGACATTAGATAGACACTAACTCCTCTATTAATGAAAGACAGCCACAAGCCAGAGTGCAAATCACATAAAAAGGTCTGGAGTCGAGGCGGTCATGAAATATTTAAATATACAGGGCTTCAAAGCAGATGAGGCCTCTCACTCTTGTCAACAGACAGACCCCCTGCAGTCCAGTCATAGATCGAGTCTCTGGCCCACAACCACTTTCACATGTAGGTCACAAACTATCAGCTCATTTTACTGCCACCAGGGGAAAAGAAGGAATTCACAGATGAAATTGTTCCTGTCTCCAGATGTACACTCAGAAAGCAGTTTCCGCTGCTGTCCAACTGGTCTCCTGTGTTCTAGTGTTGCAGACGGTGGGGAGATGATCAGCAGACGATCAGCAGGGGGCAACGGTTAGGCCAGGGAAAGATAATCAAGTAAGGACTCAGTGGAATCTGACACGTTAAACATGCTCCTGTCGCATAGTCCCGCATCACATACATGGTCACACACACACACGTGCTTCTCCAGTCGCAATCATCAAGTACACTATTACAGAAAAGAACAACAGAGCTCCATGCATTAAGGTCTGTGTGCTCTACAGGCAAAAACAGTTCCTTCTAATGTTATAGGTTCGAGGACAGATAATCGAGCAGTGCCCCAGATGTTTCTTTCACAAAAGTTCTGTTTGTTAAAAAGATGATAAAAGGGCAGGAAAAAAATCGTCCATTGCATCGCATTACTTTTAGAGGCAGCTATCCATTTGACTGAAAATGCAATGAAATGATCTTGGTGTTTCATAATTTGGAATGTGTCTTTGGGGATTTTTGTCCATTTAACCGGAGAAACATTTGTGGTGTCCTTCCACACCCAAACGACGTAGTTATTTAGGATCCGCGAGTTGAATGTTTGGGAAACACCATCCCATTTGTCCTCATCATAGCTGTCAGCCCTCCAATGGCGTTTACTGTTGACTGAAGAATGACGTTATATTGCTCAAGCCCTGCAAAATACAATTAGATACCCTTCAATGACCAGTGGGGGTATGATGTGATATAGGGAGGGTGTACATGAAAAGAAAAGAGGCGAGACTGGGGGAGGGTAGGCACGGACCTCCCTGCTGGCTTTCGATGTCCATGGTCCATCTTGTGTCCCTCTCGAGGGACTATCATGAGGCCCCACTCTGGAGCTGTTGAGTGTAGCGAGATATACGTGTGAGTGGAGTGTTGGGATGGGAGTGCAGTGGGGTGACAAGGGCTGTTTCTTATGATGCCTGACAGAATGGTCTTGACAGAACGATTCAGAGGCCTAATCCCTTGGCCTGTACTGCTCGAGCCGGGTGTTGCTCAGGGGGTCTGTAGAGGGTCAGATGCATTTTAATAGAAGGTCTCAGTGGTGATTTCCTCAGTACTTTGCTGTAGTCATTTCTTTTTAAAAGACACAGCAGGTTGTCTCTTCACTGCTACCTCCCTCTTTGGGTCCTTGTGTGTCCTGTCTCGCTTTTCTCCGTCTCCTCCTGTGTTGTTTTGTTCTCCGCTTTCTCCCCCTCTTGTTCGTGATCCTTCATCACGGTGCCTCCTCTTGTGCTCTCGCTCCCTTTGCGTCTCTGAGAGAAAAGAAACAAAAGGGAAAATAAAATCCCCGCCAGCACAGTTGCTCTTAGTTGGTATTAAGATGAAGCCCCACGGAGGAGGAGATGGTTTTAGCGCAAAGGTTTTTGAAAGGTGGTTAGATGTCTCCTGAATCCCCACAAATCGAAAGAGGAGGGAAATTTTAATTTCTGAATAAAATCACAAAGCAGCGCTTGAGGGGTAAAACTGAGGTCAGGTATAAAGAGGTTCACAATTCTCATTTGTTGTGATTGAAATGAAATTATAGGTAGACGAGGTTACACTGAACAAGCCTAGGAATTTCTCAGAAAAGCAGTTCTATTTACTGTATTACCAAATTAATTCATAATCTCTCTAGAAACACAAAGTTTAGTTCTTTGCCATGCACTGTAGTACAATAAAGGTGGCTTGTGTAGTATGCAAAACAATACACTGTTGCTGTGGTTTTTGAGGAGAGTTGAAAGGGGAGCAGATGACTGACTGCTTTGAAATTATCGACGACATGCTGGCCCATTGCCTACATTCCACAGCAATGTCTGTAATTTCGGTAAAAGGGTTCCCATTTCTCTTGCGAGTCGTGGTGATGAGTGCGTAGGGGGGACTGGGCCAGTGATGTGTATGGTGATGGAAGCAAAAGTATTCGAGGAAGGGAGGATTAAACCAATTTTCTTGTCTACGTTGGTTTTTTTTCAAAGCAAGTCCCCATGGTAGCGACATTATACTGATGGTCGGTGTAGTAGGTTCGTTTCTGCTCTTTCTGCACCTACAATGTCAACTGGATCTGATTATTGCCGACCAGATCCAGATAATGTCAGCCATTGATCATGCTATTTATCTTGAACCCCCACAGCACTGGCTTGCTTTCAGAGACCACTGCCCGATAAGCGGATAACATTGTCTCTCAAGGCTTTTAACAAGCGGAAGAAATACTTTGCCCCTACTTCCCTGGCTGATGTGATGTGAGGCTCGTATCTTTTTTCCCTCAGTACACACAAAGGGGTGGGATTTTAGCAAGTATTACCATTGAATTAAATACCCCCCCCCCCCCCCAACCCCAAGAGCAAAATGGTCACAGAATGTCAGTCACATTTTGGGTGAAAACTGTGCATGGACAATTAATTCAGGTACAAATTTTGAAAAAAAAAAAAAAGTTTTTACCTCTCCGTGTCAGAATAATTGATTGAGAGAGATGACTAAACAAGACATGAGCTTTTCCTGCAGTTCTTCTACTTTTGGCATGCCTTGGCATCCCAGTTTGGTTCTGAATGCTGGATGTACTTGTCTCTTTGTGTACGGGTGTGTGTTTGCTTGCACAGCTGTGTGTCCTCCTCACATTAATAATAGCAGTGAGTGACAGATTAATTTATGTCTGGCTGTGTGTCTGAGGAATTGGGAAGAAAGGGCCTGTCAGTGCTGCTTGTCGGGAGGGGGTAGAGATTAGAGCCAGTTGTCATTGACAACCCAGCGCAGGCTTTTGGAGATAAGGTTTCATAAAATGACTGTAAAAAAATTTTTGGGAAAAAATTTTGAGACATTCATCATAGGAAAGCATTGGAAGGATGGAGTGGGAGGACTTTGTGGGGTGACGTGTGAAGGCAAATATTTTGTTTGACCATTGGGTTTGTTTGTGTTGTACTTTTTTTTATTTCTCTGAAGACAGGGGGACATTTTTAATCCTTATAAATTGTTTTATTTGCTGTGAATTGTTCACAGAAAGCAGGAATTTTCTCAGACCAATAGTAACAAACTGTTGTACTGAAAGGAATATCCCACAATGCTAATAATGTAATACAATACTTGAATTTGATCAGATATATGATCTTGGTGCAATCTTCTGATTTCTGCATCATCTGGATCATCTACAGACAGCAATCCACCGATCCATATTCTACACCACTTGTCTTCATTGAGTCGCAAGAAAACTGCAGCCCATCCGAAATGACTTTGCTTCCACACAAAGTGGACCACACGCTGAACTGGTTGCCAGGCAATAAAAACTGCTCATACCCCAGTATCATTCGGTGTTGTTAAAGCATTAATATGTAGTAGTTTTACCTTAAAAAGACAGTTCACTGGCTTGTAATAAGAGGAAACAGTGCATTTGTCTTTGCTAGGCTAGCTGCCACATCTCATGTTGAGAAATTGACAAATGATGAAAGATTTCCTTTAATATTTCACTTTGCAATTTAATGACTGCGCAGGGGACGCAAATATTTCTATGCAAGCAAATGAAGAGTACATTTTCCATATTGTGCTCCCTTTAAATTTGCATCCACCATTATTGTTAGCTTTATCCAGCTCACATGACCGCAAGGCACCACCCACATTTTCCCTATCTCTGTTTTGCCTCCACACATTAGTACTTGCTGAGAGTAATGCTGGTTGTGATTGTTTGGACACAATGATATTAACCTAATTTCATGCATACCTCCGATCGGTTGATTTTCTGACAGCAGTTGTCATGCTAACGAGAGGCGGACACACTGTGATGATGTTTTCTCAAAAATCTGGCACTGCTTTATAAGTCGTCTTTAGTCGCACAAGCCAAAACAGCTTTTATTATTGCCCCTTTCTTTCTTTGAACTGTACGACAACAGTTTTTGAGCTACAATGCTCAAATGTTCCCATTTTTTGCCTTTGCGCCAGTATCATACATTGCAAGGTTTAACACGAGCGGCAGTGCTGACGTTAATGTATACAATTGTACTGGCTGTACACTTTGTCACATATTAAGATTAACTAAACATATGATATCCATGAAATGGTGTTCTGACGTCTACAGTGAGTCCCTGGATTAAAGTTTGAAGACAATTTTAAAGGGAACATATAAAGAAACTGACTTTTTTAATATTTTCTTTACATATAGTAATGTGTGGACAGCGTATCCATCCATCAACTGTGAAATTAAATTAATGGCTATTTAGAACTAGAGAGACTATAGCGTGACTTTCTAATATGGCTTTAGTACAAATGTGTCAATTTCCTTTTTTTTTTAAAATACCACAAGGTTTTGTCATTTGAGTGTCCAAAAAGACTCCTCTGAAAGGTATTTCTGTTTGAGTCCTTTTCTTTCCTTTTGTGGCTGCTGTGTCCATATTTGGCTCAGGCTGACCCCTTTCCTCTGATTGGTTGCCTCCATGTAGAGGGCCTAACCCTCATGTTTCTGATGTTGACAGCGCTAGCTTACCGGTTGAGAGGTAGGTGGAGCTCTTTGCTAGACATAAGTAAGTTTATATGTTTACTAGATACTATAAAAATAACACTTGAAAAGGTTGGTTTGGTTAAAAAAAAAAAAACGGGCCGTTTAAACCATGAAATAAACCTTCAATTGCATGCCTATTTCTGAAAATGTGCCTGTGACCATGGTGCACTGCCTGTGCAACGTTCAACGCTGGGGCTAATTTACAGAGTAAAATAAGCACTTTGATGTGGCACTGAAGCACAGTTGGATCAAAGCCATGAAGAGCTGCAGTGTTGGCACAGATTAGCATTACCTCACAGTGTTACCAGCCATAGATACTGAAAAATGTGTTATAGTAATGTTTGTCAAAGTTTTCAACATGGGAGGAGTGTGTATTGCGCGGTGTTTTCATGTAGCGCACAGTTATAGAAATTGACAAATGTATCTCGGTGGTGGTGCGGGGAACAGGGTATGTTTTTGTTTGATGATTTATCCATGCACCCCAGAGGGCCTACTAGTTAGTATTTTGTTATTCCACACTCAGGGCTCTGCTTCCGAGATTAGAAGCAAGCAGCCGGCCACTCTAAACACTTGCCGCTGAGAGGGTTGTAAGAGAAGATGGCCAAATGCTAGCAGGAACATCTCGGCAAGATGCAGCCCACTGGTTGCCATTTTAATGAAATCTCTATCGCTATAGGCCCAACCATATGTGGGCCAGGATGAGGACGTTTTCACTGCATGAAGGAGAGCGCCCCCAAAAATGAGCTAATTTCCCCATGGCAAGAAATATGCAGTAAAACTGTATACTGGGTTTGAAGGAAGCATTTCACAGACATTACTTTGACACCAATTGATCTGTGGGGAAAATGCATAATGCCTCCTTTAGTTATTAATACATGTTGAATATGCCATCATTTTAGTACTACAATGTGTACTCATTTTTCTGTTCAGAGTTCCTCATGAGTGTACAAACTCTGATAATGCTAAAATTATTGTTTATTTGAATACTATTATAGATGGCGTGAGTATATTCACTCAGAAAATGTTTTTTCACTGTATAAAAGGGGGATAGTGTGGACAAATTCAATAAGAGCTTTTAACCTACAAAGATAGCACACACTCATGTTACACTTATCAGTAGTATTTCAAACGAGGGTGCATTTGATGTAATAGCAAGAATGCGCATAAAGCTTTTCTCTGTGATTGTAATCTAGTATCGAGTTCCTGTGAAACTGAACTTTGGTTGTATGTGAGGTGGACGACTGTGATTCGCTAGCAAGCAGTTCAGGGTGTACCCCGCCTCCTGCAAGGAGAGAGCTGGGATAAACTCCAGCAATCCCATGACTCTTGTGAGGATGAGCGGAAAATGGATGGATGGATGATGGATGGATGGATGGATGGATGGATGGATGGATGGATGGAATAGGTTGAGGATGAACAGGCTTGTTTTTTCTACATTCAAAAAAGAAATCAAATTAATACGACAAAATGTCAGGGGCTGATGACAAAATGACCAGACAATAATAAGTGAGATGCATTGAATCCATCCAGACATTGTGTTTGATGTCCAGATGTTTTGAAAGGAAGGAAGCCGAGAATGTGTAATCTGCACGCTACTGATCTGTCAGAATTTCATTGGAATTGAAATTAATGTGCAGCCAGGAATTTGGATGCCAATTGTTCGCCAGAGTGGCTGTAATCATAGACTTGTGGTTGCACTCGAATCTTATAAGCATTTCAAATAAAGAACAGCAGTTCATTCCAATCTGCTGCTGGGCTGCTTGGCGTTTTCTGGCCATCGAAATGAGATAAATACATTTGGGAACCATTCATGTCAATGGCTGTAATTAGGTCAAATCGTGATTGTTGGTCATTCTTGGTGTTCTTGTTTTTCTTTTCAAAGTGCATGAATAACAGTAAATTCCTCGTGTAATAGCGCAGATCTTAAGCACCATTTAGCATGGCCTACAGTACAATGGTAAGGTGACTTTATGATTACATCTGTGAAACAAGATGTACACAAGCATGTATGCGGTGTAACACAATCTTTTGATGTAATAATGTGATAAACACATGGTCATGCAGGCTAGAGGTTCTCTGAGGTCCTTTTTAAATAACATTTCTCCCCTCCAAAGCTACACCAATTTTGCAGACTTTTAACTAGCCACCCGAGGCCAAACCTTACTGGATGGGTCTTAACATTCTTTGTTCTGTGTCATCATTTGATCCACAAACAGCCACACGAGAGCCCATATCCATACGCTGAAGGTTGCACAGCTGACTGCAATTTCAGAGAAATGTGTTGCCTCCACTGTTTAAGGATTTGGTTGGCTGGGCCGTGTTAAGCCCATTTCCCATGACTTCATGTTCAGAAGGCCAGTTCCAGCCAATGCACTCTCGTTTTCTGCTACCAAGGGATATGGAATAGCATCTCAGTTATGAGCTAAGTCTGTTTTATGCTCTGTGGTTGCAGAAGCTGAGTTGGCAGGGACAGACTTTGCGGTGCGGCACTATTGTCCATTCATTGACCTCCCGGCCAGTGGGTTAATGCTCATTAGACAAGCTATTGGTGCAAGGGTTTGCACCATTAAGAGGCTTACGTTGGAATGTCCCCCTTTTGTTTGGGATTCAAACAAGGCAAAGTGTCATTGCTGCTCACGTGGAAATGACAGTAAGAATGTTTGAAGATCTTGTCAGGTGATCTCATTTAAGACAACCGGTGTGACAACAAGAACCACTATGATAGCCATTGTTCCACTGACGGTTACGGTTCCGTTAAGGTCAGACGCTCTTTGAGCACTGTTTTGTACTATAAGTAAGTAATGCCAAATATTGCATCATGATCCCTCTCAACATGTTATTAATACACCAACATGGGACTCTTAAGTATATTGTGGAGAGGAGACACGGAAGTTGTATCCTGAACTGCACTGCTTTGTGGAAACATGGTGCAGCCAAAGTGGGCCCCCTTCTCGTGGACTGCTGAGCTCTGTCACCTCCGGCATGGTTATGTTCTGAAGTGTGACCCTGGGAAAGTAAACGGAGATTCCAAAGAGAGAAATCCCTCTCGAGTTCTATAAAGTTATCACGTAATTATAGACTCTGCAGTTATGAGGTTATAAGCGTAAGCCTTGTCCGGTGGGCTCGGAGAGCGCTCAAAGCTCACATTGAAGGCTGAATGCCCTTAAGTGCTTTTTCTATGACCGGTTGACTTCCCTTCGGGCCTGCGTTGGGGCTGTTGATGCAAGTGGTAGACGTGGCCTTTGGGCTGCAAAGAGGTGCACGGTGCTCATGAAAGAGGATTTTTGTTGTTCTTCCCCTCGTGGTAGCAAGCGCCCTTCTGGGAAATTCATCAATGTCTGACATCATCTCACGCAGTCTACAGTGGAAGAAAGCACATCTTTCTGCCTGGCTCTCCCCTCCCCCTCCTCTTTTTTTTTTTCTTTTCTTGTTCTCTCCCACTTGCTCAACTCTCTTCCTCGCAGTGTAGCCGTGCTCACGTGTAGCACGTCAATCTTTTCTTCATTTTATTGTTATTTTATCGGGTGGCCATTTTACGCAAAAGGTGAAGACGTGATGCGTTACCCTCTAATGAAGGTCCTCTAGGAGAGGAAGTGGGTGGACCCGACCGAGCGACCGTGAAGGCAACGCCGACAGCAGCATCAGCATCAGTAGCTCTCGGGCGAACCAGCCGCTGGATGAATGAGGGTTTGTGTGCTGGCCGCGGATCGGCTTTGGAGCGCCGTGTGCAGTAACCGCGGAATCCACGGCAGACACCCTCCGCAAAGCTGCACACGATAAGTCGCTGGTGAATCACAGCCCAGCGTTTGAGCGCCTCTATTTCCTTGCGCGCCCTGTTGGATTGGTTCTCTCGCATAAACAGCCCGGATCGCGTTCTTTACCTCTTTTGGATATTCTGGAGAGTATACGTCAACACAGTGATCGGCCAAAGGGATTTGGTTTCTCCCTCTTGCCGTGCGCTATAGAAAGAAGCTCTCGACGCCGAGACACATGGTTGCCTTTGTCCAAAAGGCGCAGTCGCTTTTTTTTTTTTTTTTTTTGGGATCGCTTCTCCTCCCTCGCCACCTTTTGCTTCCCCCGCATGGCTGTGCTCGACGCAAACGGAGTAGACCTCTTCGCCCGCTGTGTGGATTATGCAATTGAATAAAAAGCAGAATGTGAAAGGAGAAAGTACTTGTTTTCACTGGCGCAATCAAGGTACGGTGGACGCTTATTATTCCGGGCTTCGTTTGTGTGACGGTCTACACTATTGTCTGCGTGGAATTCTTAATATTGACACTTTTGCTGGGGTCGAAAAAGCGGCACGTCTGCCAATGAATTGCAGATGTATTTTATAACAATTTCAAAGACAGCATTGGTTTTGAGTCATTTAACGTCTGCACGTTTTCTTCTGTAGAACTCAGCGAAGACACTCGTACTAAGAACCTGTGTGAAACTGAAATTACTCGACCGGGCACATCTCGACATGTTTGTTGACGGCTACGTTCATATTTCTTTAGAATTGAGTGCATGCGGCGATGTTGTCCAGCTGTTGTGCAGCTTTTTAATCGGGTGTTGTCCGGCTTCTTTCGCGTCCTTGACCCAATCCATCCGACGCTTGGAAGTAGAATAACCTTTTACGCCAGAAAATAGCTTTTGAGGCGCATTCAACTCTCCGAGTCGATGCATAAACTACCGTTTCTTTTATTATCCACCTTAAAATCCCGTCCGCGCATATTTGATTTTGACTGCAAAGATGCCGTCTTGTCGTGCGCCTCCGCGGCTCGTGGCCACGGGGGCGCACGGAGCAACAGTGCCACCAAGTGGGTGAAAAACAAGTGCCGTTGGAAAGTCAGGTACTGTACAGTCCTGGATTCTGTTGACGTTTTCTGAATCTGGCTGTGTGATTGACAGAACTGTGGCACGGCGAGGTTGGGGCACTGTCTTTGTTTGTCTGAATGCAATATTCAGAAATATCAAGTCTTGTCTGGTTCAAATCTATTAATTCAATCAGTAACATATGATATTAGGAGTTCTGCTGAAAATGTTTTCTATTTTTCCATTTTTTTCAGGTTTCTGATGCCAGCTCAGAGAAATTTTTCAGCACAGCTGCACTTAAAGGTATGTGCATGCGATTTAATTTGCATGTTATGCTGAAGCAATGTTTGTGATTATGAGGAGGACACTGGTGTTTATTGTTATTGGAACTGCATTGTCCCAGAATTGCAATAATGCAATAGCATGTAGACAAAACAGCTGGTTGTTCTGTCTGCTGTATCGAAATCAGTCGGTGAGAATGTTTTTGTCATGTCACGTATGTGGCATGTAAAATAACAGTGTCTGCATATGTAACACGTTTTATTTCGTGAGCCTGTTGGAAGCGTGTAGTTGAGTAAGATGTTCTCAGGGAATGAGGCAAGGGCAGGAAAGGCATCTATTCGTGGCCCGGTTGCGCTAACTCCACATGCGACCTCATTATCAAGTCACTAATTTGCTGTTAAAAGCAGACTCATTTTCTCTTGCTCGGGGCTAATGGAGGTGTCCCCACGTGAATGGGCATTCCTGTGTAATGCGGTGGTGGAGGGGGGCGCGGCTGGAGGGGGACTCTTCAAGACTGGGGTTGTGACCCTTTTAGGGCCGTCCGTGGCAGAAACCGGGCCGGTCGCCGATAATGCGTCTTCTCCCGTCTAACCTTATTCTCCTGCATTTTGCCTCGGCGCGGACACATTTCCCACATTCTGGCCTTTGATTCCCTTCGGGGCTTGATTTGTGGCATTCATCGGGGAGGGGGTCTCAATAGCCTTGACAGGGAGGCTTCCTTTTGAACGGACTCCTCCACAGACTGATTTGGTTCCCTTGAAAGGATTAGGACCTCTTTTGTGCAGCTTAAATCAACAGAGGGCCACCCTCTTTCCATTTCTATGAAAGGACCTGACCAGGGGAAACAGTGCACAAAATACGCGTATATTCTGCTGCACGGTCGTTTCCATACTCTCTTGGCCCTTATTTCCATTTAAACGTCTCCTTTTCATCACCGCCAGCCCTTCCTCCTCCTCCTCTTCCATATGTTAACGCCTCTTGTACTGTAATAGGCGAGTAAAAGAATCCAGGTGCAAAGAGGAGAGGGACTGTTGGTATTTTTATGGTGTTAGGATTAAAAGGTTGTGAGGGGTTTTTGTTGGAGGGGATTACCATCAATCCAAAGGCTCGAAACCACAGGACAAACAACACATTCCAATGAGAAATACTGGTTGGGGCTCATTTGTCAGTCAATGAATGCTTATGTTTGTCAGGAGGCAGGTGCAAGAAGTCGCCATTTCTTAGATGTTAACGGCTATGTTCAATGCAAGAATATCTGCCTTTGAAAAGATAATAATGCTCATAAAACAAACAAAATTAAATAATCAACAACAACAACACTCCATCACTCAAAACATCTTAAGGCGGACTTTGTTCCAGATTTTTACACAAAAATGCCAATTTGAACAAACCTTGAACAACTGTAATCTTATTGTAATAATAACAAAAGAAAATCCCATCAAACGCCAGCCTCGGGTATTTTTGAGTTTCTACCTCATCAATTAATTTCATGCATCCCATCCCAAAGAAGTATGCCTCTCTTTTGCCACTGTCCTTACCTCCATTCTTTCCAGTTCCAATAAACCTCGGTGACACGTCTCTTTCTCAACCTCCGCCCTAATCACTTTTGGTTCATTTTACCCAGGAATGGAATTCATTAACTAAGAGTCATTAAATGTACGCCGTAATTAGCTTGGATCTTAGTGCCTCTGCAGGTGTCCTCTTGCATGCTCAACTGATACGTTTGCGCTGCAAAACATTTTGTGTCAGCTGGGGAGGGCAATAATTTTGAAGGAAGTCTGTATCCTGGTGAGGCCGCAATCCAACGATTGTCGCGCCGTGTCGTACCGATACAAGAGCACATCTTATGACCCTAGAACCATGAAACAATAGAAACAGTTTTCCAGAAACTTCAAAACTGTGTAAGATCACTGGATCATTTTCCCATCCATCATCAAAGCTCACTATGTATAGTTTATTTTGATTCAGCCCGAGTCGTAAGATTAGGATAACACCACCTTCTCTGCATGGTTTCCGCTGTGCTGAATGTGTTGTGTACAATTGATGGGCGTAGTTTGGTATTACAGTGGTTCAGAACTGCGCTGCCTTACTGGGAATGCTTTCTAAAATTTCACCCTCTGTCGCTGAATAAAATACAGTCAGACATTTATAACAGGTGTAAAAAAAAAAAAAATACCTTTTCCATGTGATTCAATGCAAATATTTAACAATACAAAACCACCACTGTAAACAGCACCCAATACTGTATTGTTCAATGAATACCTCAATGACAACCGATCATACAATCCTTTCTAACCCCGAACAGATTGTCCCGCGAAGTTGATCTGAGGGATTTGTAGATTTTATCCGTGCAATAGTGAGGTATAATAGCCTGCATTTTTCCCCCCAATTACATTGAAATTCCCTGTTATGCTGCAAATCAACTTGAAATTTCGCAATCAGCATTTCAATCCTGCAAAATAATATCCCATTTATTTCAATGAATTTCCATAAGTTAACATTCATTCCCGTGCTGGATTCTTGGAATCTTAAACCCTTTAGACAAGTGTCGACTATACATACGCTTAGATTTACAAGAATAATTATTGCGAGAAAAGAAACACATACTGTGTACTGTAATTATTTTATCTGATCATTTCTGTTGAAGGTTACAAAGATGCTTTTTGAAAGCGCCAGTCCCTCGAGGTCTTTCTCATAGTTATGTCTACGACAGGAGTTCAGTGCAACGTACACACAGTGTAGTGATTCTCACCCCCACCCCCCATTGTCACATCCACCCACAGCACAAGACTGATTTCACAGCGCTTAACTGGAGTTAATGTGAAAATGAAGCGAGCAGCGACGCCAGCGTGAAGAGTGCCATCGGTGAAGTGTGTCGGGCTTGAGTGCTTTTGTCGCTTGGGAGGAGAGTAATGTGAGATGTGGAAGGTGTAATTTGCAACGCTGATGGCATTGTTTAAAAAAAAAAATAGCCAAAAGAGAAAAGCAGGGGTGAACTTACGTGGCAGATATCAGCGCTGAAGAGCTCCCTGGATTGTCATGGAGAGCTCTGCGGGCTGCGAAATGGCCTGTGGGGGTATTACTTGTGTGTGGGAGGCTTGTGTTTTTCTCGCCGCGTCATTCTCTCTGTTTCACGAGCGGGAGGTGGGTGATGGAGCTGTGTGTACCTCATGCCTGGGCAGCCACCTGCTGTAATCTCGAGTGATATAGAGAGGAGCAATCACGCTTCACATCACCTACCCACCCCCTGGAAACCAGTAGGAAACCATTCAGTTGACTGGAAAGAGAAGGTTGGCCTTTCACAGCCCAAGTGTCGCTTTACTGCCCCCCCCCCCATCCACTGCCCTCACGCTGACCTCGTACTAACCTCCAGCATCTGTGCGGTTTTGGTGTCACGGAATCAGTGCTGTTCGTGGAACTTGACCTGATGTGCAGTGGAAAGATGACCTGGCTACCATTTGCCTTTTGGGCCTTCTGAAGGATGGCTGCAGTCAAGGACAATCTCTTTTCCTCAGCCTGGGGCAAGGAGGAGGTCACCAGGAGGTCATTGCCCCCTCGCTCTTACATCTGTAACCGCTGCAATAAAGCATTCCTACCACAACAATTGAACACAATTTTCCATTTTACTTCTACAGCGCCACTACATAGCAAAGGTTATCTGAAGTCATGTTTCCTATTGAGAAAGTTTAGGATGATGATCGTTATATTTTGTTGCTGTCAGGCAGAAGCTTCGCACCTCCAAAATGTTACTTTGGGGAAAATTAAAAAAATCCTCAATGAGTTCTCAATTACCACTTCATTGAAGTTGGGATTGTACCTTATATTTCCACCCCAAAACCATGTTGAATCACAAATTTAATTTGCTAAAATAATCACCAATGTATCGTGCTGTCATTAAAATGACTAAGAGTGAGTAAGTAGCCAGCGTGTCACCATCACATTAAAAGTGTGAGCGGATGCCGACACCTTGACTGTAAATTAAAGCCTTTAATACGTTACAAAAACAAATGTCTGATACCACCTTCCCACCAAATTCTTTTTCAAAGGTCTTTAAGCCATGAGTGCAGTGTATTAAGCGGAAATGGATGTTTACGTAGATTTACCTCCGTGGCTCCCTCTGCAAAAAAGTACTACAGTCATCGATTTCAGCAAAACAAGCCTACTCAAATGTACCATAGTATTTTCACTCATGATAGTCTAAAACAGTGATTCCCAACCTTTATTGAGCCAACATACATTTTAAAAATCTCATGGCACACCACAAAAAAATGTGGAAACACAAGTCAATTATACACTTTATGCCATTAAATGGAAGAGCATTTATTTGTTCTGTTTGTCTTTTTATGCTGCTGCCATAGTTAGATAAACAAATATGTATCATTTGCTGTCAATAAATATCCAATTTCTTCACCGCTTATCCTCACAAGGGTCGTGGGAAGGGCTGTAGCCTAACCCAGCTGTCAACGGGCAGGAGGTGGGGTACACCCTGAACTGGTTGCCAGCCAATCGCAGGGCACATTGAGACAAACAGCCACGCTCACAATCACACCTGGGGGCAATTTAGAGTGTCCAATTAATCTTGCATGTTTTTGGGATGTGAGAGGAAACCGGAGTGCCCGGAGGAAACCCACACAGGCACGGGGGGAACATGCAAACTCCACACAGGCGGGTCCGGGATTAAACCCGGGACCTCAGAACTATGAGGCCAACGCTTTACCAACTGATCCACCGTGCCGCCTATTTTGAATTATTAGGTAAAATTTTACCGCGGCATACCAGAAGAGATCTCACAGCATACTAATATGCCACAACACACTGGTTGGGGATCACTGACCTGAAAAGAATCCATACTTGCAATCTAGACAACAAATATTCAGCACACTTTCAACAGAATGAGGGGGGGAAAAAAGTTTCAGTGATCAAAAGAGTCAATAAATTTGTTCTTCAGGTATTTTCAACCCATTTAGTTGGTTAGTGTTGCTGAAAAATATTAGACAAAGTGGGGACAAACAAATAATATTGACACTGTTTGTGTTTTTTAAGCAGTATCTACGAACATGGACCAAAAATGTTAGCTTCTCCTTCAATTTTGATGAGGCACTCAAGGTTTCATCAGGCTGACTTTACAACCAATGGTAAAGTGGTGTGTGTTATATGCGAGATTCCATTCAAATGAAATTCAAAACCGCATTGATCTCGTTTGATTTTAACCCATAAATGAACACAAACAGTGAAGGATCATGAATAATTCAAAGACTAAATTAATAATTACATCGAAAGGTGACTACAAGACTTGATAAAGGTAGTGGAATGAATTAATGCATTCAGTTCAGTGAGCTCCTAAAGTTGGGACTGGAGGTCCAGTTATTGCCCACTTGACTGAAATTTGTTGACAGAAGATTCTGTTTATACAGGATGCTTAGTGGGTCTGTCGGACCTTTTCCTGCTGCCTTCAGCAGCACAAAGAGGTCATTCAAAGTGTGTTCCTCAAACCCAGAGGTTAGAGACTAACTAAATCCATCCACCTTAATGCATTTATTTCAGCACCAGGAGAGCTGCAGGGAGACTGTGTAAACACTCGCTATTTCCGACCAGCCACGGTAAACCCAAAGAGCCTGGAATCCATCAGGCCAAAATTAAAGACCTACATCCCAAACACAAACATTTAAATGGGCCGCACTCCAGCGATCAAAGTCAAAGGCCTTATGTACCCCCACCACCACCACCAAGTCTGCGTCTGTTTGTTTGCCAGTTAGGCTTGAAGGGCAGCAACTGTATGCTATATACAAAAACAAATCTGTTGCATACTTTTTGGGTCGATCTAGGTGAAGTACAAGTTGGTAGAAGTATGTCTATGTGCATTATGTAAGTACAATGCTATTTTGAATTTCAGGTGCCCCATCTTGGGAATTTTTCTTGTTATGAGCCCTTACTTGGGTGATTATTTTTTCTTGTTTTTTTTTGCTTTGTCTTGTGAGATAAAATTTGTCAAATGAATGAGCTTCACATATGATGCCAATATGATGGCAGAGTGCCACAGTCGGCAATGCACTTTCGGCCATTTAGTAAACAAGAAACAGTCAAGCCCACGAATATGACAATGAAAACACTCACAAGGCGCATGGAGGAGACGCTCACACTCACCAGCCTGGCTGACTCCAGGTTCCTTCCGTCAGTCACCAGGCCACGCCTCCTTAAGGCACACCAACACATGAATGGACGACAGTGGGAGTCTAATTTCCAGCTTGATGATACTTCATGACTACTTTTTGCTGTTTGATAAAGAAGAAATGTTGTATAATAACGTTAATGTACAAGGTTATAACGTTGTGCTGCATATTGACAATTGACACTTCATGAGGCACACGATCATGATTGATGGTACGCAGAACTATTGCGCTTTTATTGACGGATGAAGCAAGATTTTTATCATTATGATGATTATTAATTTGGTTAGAGCTTGCAAACCTGAACTGGATACATGGAGACATTTACACGAGATGAGCAAAATATGAGAAGCACCTTCCACTGAATGTCCGACACCACTGCAAACTCAAAAAGTCACGAGAACAAATTGTTAAATCATCAATCAAAACCAAGTGTTATTCTCTTAAGAGATAGAGAATGTTTCTGATTGCATTATCTTAGTCCGTATATATTGTAAATATGACATTTTTTGTGTTTTGGTATTTGACATGTATTGGAGATGCATTGTGGGGGAGAACAAAGGCTATGGAAGGGTAGGGAATAGAAATGACATCTCCCCTCATCCCAAGAGATATCCTCCCCATCAGCATCACCAGTGACCATTGATCCAATGTGACATCAGCCACTCTCCTGCCAACTGTGCCACATTAACAGGGTCAGCACACCACACGGCGCTTATCAAGAGTTAGGCATTCCCAATGCTCACTGTTGGTGTGTTCAGGCCAATTACGCCTGTGTCATTTTCAAGTCCCCACGGCAATGGTGGCATTGCCAAAGAGGGAAAGATAGCAGAGCTCCTTAATGAGGCCTCATGGTGGCTGACGAATGGATGCCCATTCGTGTGCGTGCATAACAGCACGACGTCTGGTCTCCGATGTGCCAACTTTCAGTCCTAATCTATCATGTATGTCTCTGGTTGACTGTGGTTGTCTTTTTCCCCTTGTCAACTTCTTCAGGCTCTAGTCATTTACCTCCATGATTTTTCTTCTTACTTTTTTAGTGAACAGAGTGCTTTGGCGTCATGATGCCACTTAAGGAACCATATTTGGCCGCTGCCGAATGATATAGGGGACTTGTTCCAGACAATACTGAGCAGCTTTGCAAAGTCACCCTTTATGTTATCATTTTAAGAGGACTGAATCAAGAAATGCATTTTTTTTTCAATCTTCTGAACAGCTGACAGAATAAACATCGCCTCTTCTGGTTGAGGCCAAGTACTGCATTCATTTTGTCCTCCTTTGCTCTAAAATGTGATCATTTTAACAATCAGGTCCACACAATTGCCTTCTTATTCGTGAAGAAATAGTACTTTTTTCAGAACGACACCAGTACAAGTGTCCACTTTTAACTAAAGAGATACGAATAGTACATACTCAAACCTCGAGTACTTTTGCTAAAATTAACACAATGACTGATAATTGTTAACAAATTATTTTTTCTCCTGACGTATATGATGAACTGCGGCAGTGTAACGCCAACTACTGGTGAGAAGGCCTTACTGCCTCATGGATATGGCTGGTATCAGGATCCGTCATGAGCACCCAAATAACTTAAGATAAGATTGATATTGTCCTGATAACAATTTCTGGTATCAGTACTTGGCCATCCCTGTAGCTCTTAATTTATGGTGGCCCGGTGGAGCAGCTGAAAACATTTAGCCTCATAGTTCTGAGGTCCACAGTTCAATCCCAGCCCTGCCTGTGTGTAGTTTGCTTGTTCTCCCAGTGCCTGGTGTGTTTGCTCCGGACACTCTGGTTTTCTCCCACATCCCAAAAACATGTAAGTAAAAAAAATTGGACACTCTAAATTGCCCCTAAGTGAGTGATTGTGAGTGCGACTGTTGTTTGTCTCTATGTGCCCTGCGACTGGCTGCCAACCAGTTTAGGGTGTACCCCGCCTCCTGCCTGTTGACAGCTGAAATGGGCTCCAGCACTCTCGCGACGCTTGTCAGGATAAGCGCCAAGAACATTGATGGATGGATGGATGCATGGATGGAGGTACTGCTCTTTCAAACAATGTGACATACACCATTGCCAGTGTATTGCACCTAAGATGTATTCCACAGTTAAGATTTCCATCCATCCATTTTCTGAGCCGCTTATCCTAATGAGGGTCACGGGAGTGCTGCAGCCAATCCCAGCTATCATTGGACAGGAGGCTGGGCATACCCTGAACTGGTTCCCAGCCAATCGCAGGTCACATCGAGACAGACAGCCGCACTCTCAATCACACCCAGGGGCAATTTAGGGTCTCCAATTAACGTTGCATGTTTTTGGGATGTAGGAGGAAACCGGAGTGCCCGGAGAAAACCCACACAGGCACGGGGGGAACATGCAAATTCCACACAGGCGGGTCCGGGAATGAACCCGGAACCACCGTGCCGCCCCACATTTAGGTTTTCTGCCTCAAAAACAATAAACGAATAATGCACTTTCTGTAATCTCCAATAGTCAAAAGTCCACAAAAAGGACACATCGAGAGGAGTCTTCCAATTTGTAAAGCTTCTTAAAGAAGAGGTCCAGTTGAAACAGTCTTTTCTCTTTTCCTGTCAGCTTCCGTAGACCCAAAAGAGGGTCAGCGCTGTGGAAGTAAAAGTGTAAACATCCCCTTTTAAAGAGACACAAAAGCTGAAAGAGAAATGAGCACAAGGGCTCTGATCAGGATTGATGAAAGCAAGGATTTAATTGCTCCCACAAGAGAAGGGGTTATCTTTTCCCTCTGCCCCCCCCCCCCAACCCTCCTCTCCTTGTGCACTCTGCGGTTCTCATAAATATGCAGGACAGAAATAAAGCTCTGATGAGCCGCAGGGCAGATTAGAGAGAACTAAAGCTCGGGATGGTGGTTTGTGAGCAGGACTTCACAGATCCTTTGCATGTGTTTCTGCTCTGGCTTTCGTTTGCCTCAACCCACATTTTATTATGTTTCTACTGGCTACTCTTACATACAGAGCCGGCGCGCTAGAAGTTGTGATAGGGGCTGCGCAGCGCGATAGGGTAACATTGCCTCCTGGTGTTAAACGGGATCTCAAGCTAGAGTGGGGTGCAAGCGGGGATAAATTGTCGCGTGTTGAGTGGTAATAAGGGTAAATGTTGAAAGATTTTGTTTTTTAAGTCAACAGTGTTCTGGGTTTTTTTTTTTCACCTTCATTGACTTCTTCTTTCCTGGCGTGTTGCCGCATTTCTTCTAAACCTGCCCAAACCCATCAATGTCCATCGGGCTGTCACCATCTGCTAGAGATTAAGCTGCTCCTGGTGGGAGCTATTTGATTTCAGGTTTCCTGCATCAACCGTCGGGCTTGACTGTAAACACTTGTAGGAAAAAAAAATCCCAAAAGGGATTGCATTTGTGGGGCCTTTCAAGCCAAAACCAAACAGTCAGTTATGTCTTTACACGCTGTATGTTTTGTGGAGCTGTCAGCATGTTGAGACTGGGGGTTGTGCTCGAGCATTTAATCCAGAAATCCATGTTTGGAAGCGTTTTCCCTAAACTCTGCTAAGTCAGTGTGTCGTGTGGTTTTGTGATGTACGAATCCTCTAGCCATGCCTAACACTAGCCATCTTGTCTGAGCCCTTGTTCTCTCTTGCTAGCAGGCCGTGCACAGAGGCTGCATTGTTCCAGTAACCTAAACCTTGACCAGCCGCTGCCCAAAGGGGGATATCAAGTTGTGTTCTCCCCACAATTTCACAATCCTCGCTTAATCTCTGAGTCTTGACAAGAAAGCAGGGAGGCAGCTGATTGTTTAGATGGCAGGGCAGTTCAAATAAACAGCTCAAATCCCAACCAGCCTCCCTCAATCTTACCCCCTTCAAAAAGTAATGCAGCCCCAAAGCCACGACTCGTCACACTCGAGTCTGCTGACAGCCCTGAGCTCATTTGAGGTGTTATTTTGGAAAGCACATTGATGTGGCCACGCCGAGGTTCCCGCATGGAGAAAGCAAGCTCGGAGCACAGGGCGAGAAAGTAGGCTTGCTTCTCCCTTAATGTGAGTGGCCGCTTGGTTTACTATGACATCAGCAGACCACGCCACATTTCCCGGGCAAAAGGACGTTAAAAGTTCCTTCTCAGTGTGTTTTGCTAATCTCACAGCCGTGAAACCCGAGCATGGGGGGTAATGGGACGGCACTTGACTTGCTCACAAACCTATGCACAAAAACTCAGCAGCTTCTGCTGTTTCTAAAGACTTAAGAGGCAAAAAGTCTACATGGAAATGGATACTCTGCCAGATCTTTGGATATTTGATCCATGCTGTCATGTTATTAACACTCTGGTATGAGTTGCTCTTACAATCAGGAGTGGTGGTAAATTTAATCTGTGCGAGTTGCTCGACTGTGTGGTGTGGATGTGTAAAACCAGTTGGCTCCGTTTGAAAGCCAGTGAAAGAAGCCTGAGACTGATGACTCTCTGGGGACACATTTTTCTTTTTCCAGCCTTCCAAATGCTTTTCTCCCCGGCGAAATCACGGCGGTGTCAGCATGTCAGCTCGAGCTGTCACTCAACGTATTGCTGCGAGCACTCACACTCACTCTGCCTGATGGCTCACGAGAGGCAGGAAGGAACTGGAGAGTGAGGGAAAGAAAGAAACGAGCCATTTTCGACATTCAACACACAAGATTAGCAGCGTGTCGACACCCTTTAGTGCAATTGGAGGGACTCGAAAAATCAGGAAACTAAGGCTGCCCGAGAGGAAACAGCTGCACAATTAGCCATCTTTCCCCCAACCAATGGCCTGGTGTGATTCGGCCTTCTGGCTACATGGAGCACGGGACATCAGTGGGCAGAACCAGGCAGATGACATAGACCAGCAGTACATGCAGCACAGCCAGAGTGGCATCGGAGCTGTTACCTGGTACTGTTTTCCATGTATGCATGTCGGTCGAAGGAATGGTGAGAGAAAACGAGGCGATCGCAGGCGGTTGCGTTTAAGAGCAGGTGTTGTGTTTTTACGAGCATGTGAATGTAAATGGGCATGTCTTGTGTTTGAGGGTTGTTGGATTAACCACAACGTGTCGTTGTTACGCATAGCCACCGTAGTGACCAAAGAGGAAGGAGGTTGTTGCCTGCCAATGTGGTGTGAAATAATTGAGTTGTATTGGCATGTAGTTGGGAGTTGCATTTTTTTTTTTTAGTACTGCACTTGCTATTCGAACCAATTGGCACACATGACAGCGGGAATGAGCAGGAGCAAATGGTGCAAATAATGAGCAAATCTCATCTCAAATATGTTTTACAGATTTTTTTTGATGTGAGAGAGCATTGTGTAACAGGACTTTGCCAAGTTTGTTGACAGGAAAACTTACAATTATTTTCAATGCACTGAGGATCTGGCATCTTGCTTTGCATTTTATTTCTTACATTTCAAAGGTAGGGCAATGATTGAAGTATTTTGAAGTATTTATTTTTCGTCACCCCTACTACAGAAAACAAGCGCCACTGGTCTAGCGTCAGAAGCTGTTCCCCAACTGTTACAGACTTCTCACTTCTCGTCAGTGTTGTGAGAAATATCATCAGATGGTGTACAGTATGAACATGTGATGTGTTGGGGGTCAAAGAAGGCAACACAGCTGCCATGTCTCTGGATATAAATTTACACCAGTGTAGCAACGTTTGTCAGTCATTTGTTATGGCCAGAGTTGGGTCCTCGTTACACACTGCCGTTACTGGTGCTGAAATTTGCACAATCTTGTACCATACAGAAGTACTCAAACAAACATTATATAGCATATACTGTAGTGAGTAAGAGATTTGGCATGGCTCCTCTGTGACTTTGTTACTTCTTGCATCTTGCTATGCTTCCTATATCCATAAAAGCACAAAGCAGTGTGTTAATGTGGCTTTTTAGACTTTGCGTATTGAGGTGACGGTGCTTGAGTGGTTTATTTTGTACAACTAGAAGGCTTTCTGCACTACGAGAGAGCTCTGCTGCAAGCTGGTTAAACTGGCACAGTCAGTAGTGTTCAACGAGAACTGTACAGTGACGTCCCATTTTCTTTTTACATGTATAGTACAGTATCTGTGACAATAGCAGCAAATTCTTAATAAGGGTTTGATAGCAGACAACAAATTGACTGGAAGATTAGAAAGCTGTTGGCCGCCTTGTCCTTCATATAGAACTCAACCTAGGGACCTGACCTGAACCCCATCAAATATCTTTGGGATAAACTTGAAAATAGAGAGACGCCCTATTGTCACTGTCTAACAGTCCAGAGTTGTCAAAATCTACAGCTCTTCAGGTGAAACAGACTTGAATTAGTTTACATTTTCAGTTTTTGGATTGGGGGACAGCAAGTCCTCCAAATATATATATATATGTTTTGTATTGTCTCTAAAGGTAAATCTAAGAACTTTGATAAATGGATTCCCACTCCATCCTGATTTGCACATAATGACACTGCTCGGGTGAACATTTAGGCTACTGTCAAAAGCAGCAGATTTTTAAAAATGCTGCTGCAAGGACCTATCACTAAAGAAAACCTGTAATCAGACCTACTGGGGGTGACAAGAGTGTTGCTGTTCTTCAACGCTTCATTTTGACTGAGAGACAAGACAAAGCACACTTGTCTATAACCATAACTAACGGTAGGATATGTCCTTAATATTGTTTTCACTTTTGCACACTTATTAATTTCAAACAAAGCACAAAGATATGTGCTGTATATATTGTCTGTGGTCAGGCAGCCACTTCTGTGTAGCCTTGGACTCTACAGACTACTATATACAATTTTTTCCAACCCAGTTTTTCTTTAAAAGAGGTTAATGTCTGTCTTCTCACCATGCAACATGACGTTAACGTCCATCCCTCTGTCCATCCATCCATCCATTTTATTCCACTTCTCTGGGTCTGGTCACAGGGGAAGTATTTTCAGCAGGGATACCCAGACTCCCCTTTCCCCAGCCACTTCTTCCAGCTCTTTCGGAGGGATCACGAGACATTCCCAGGCCAGCCGAGAGACAGTCTCTCCAGCATGTCCTGGGTCGTCCCCGGGGTCTCTTTCCGGTGGAAAATGCCCGTAACACCTCACCAGGGAGGCGTCCAGGAGGCATCTGGCTGAGATGCCCCAGCCACCTTATCTGGTTCCTCTCAATGCGGAGAAGCATTGCAAAACAGTTTCTTTAAATGCACTTTTTTTTGTTTCACAATTTTCAGGATTTCATGAAATCTTTACTATGGAACAGCAATTGTGAATGAACTGGCATAGATGGGCATTTTGAGGAATAAAGGTGAGTAGATTGGAAATTTGTTTGCATCCTGTTGAAAGTGTCCAGAAACTTTTTTGGAGTCATCCTACTCACAAATGAACAGCAAATTAGCTTGTGTAATTTGTGTTTAATTGCTGTAAATATGGACATCACCGCTGCCCCCTATTGGCATTTTTTCTCAATCATCACCTGTTATGCTGGTGGTTTGTCTTACTGCGAGCTCATATCAGCATGTTGTGATATTCTCATTGAAAGACTGCACAGGTCAGACTCTCCCAGGCGTAAAATTTGGCCTGGTCCCTCTCCATCACCCCTGTCCCCCAATATATATATATATTGTGGATAAGCTTCCACAGCGACCCTTGGGAGTATAATACTAATAAAACATCTTGAGTCAAAGACCCTCCACATAGCGGGATGTCCAGGCTTTGTAATCCAACACGCTTCCCAGCTCTAGCATTAGCGAGCTGCTGACATGATAGCTAGTCTGGGAGGGCCAGCAGGGGAGTGTCCATCATTGCTGAACCTCAGTGCCTGGACCCAATTCTGGCCCATTTGTAGTATGCCTGTGGGTGCACTGAGAATGACACACTGGACAAGAAGTGTGCTGCTCTCAGAACAGCTAATGCTGTTAAAGGCTTTTGAGATAAGGAAAGGGGGATAAGGGGCTAATAGTCTGGAGATTCCCTAGAGGCTTTGGCTATGAGATCAGGGAGAAAGCTTCTGCAGATAATGTTACTGACACAGGATTTCAGCTTCTCTTGGAGCTGATATCACCAAGCATGAGTGCATCGTTACGCCACAGCACTGCAAATGTACGTAAACAGTTGAAGCTTTTAGCACGGCAGGCAACATAGTAATGATGAATCACTTCCAAATTTGACAGGAATGACTCCTAAAAGCCATGCGGTTGAGTCCCCATTTAAGGAAATGAATACTTCAGTTGACGTGCAAATTTGGGCGATTTTGACACCCCCCATCCCACTTTGGGCAGCAGAGAGGAGTATTATAACATCAGGGGTCTCAAAACAAGGTCCAATCACAGCAACATGGGAGCTGAGCTCAGCTGTCAGCCACTAATATGAACTCCTGGGTATTCCAGTCATCTGTCAGACTCATCTTTGTGAATGTTTTGACTCACACACATTCAGTATTCATGCAAAGGTTCTAATTTGAAGCCGATTTTAAGGGAACGTTTACACGTCAAACTACCAATTTAGAATTGTTTTCTTTGTCTTTTCTGAAAGGTTTTCTACTTGGCTCTGAAAATCTGCACAAATGCTGTTATATGCATGGCTGGCCAGTCATTGTCAATTCCATTTTGGAGAGAGATATAGCAGTAAAGGAGCACCTGCTTATCATCTAGGAAAATGTGAATCTGTGTTATTTGAATATCATTTGTTAGTGTGACATGTGAGAACTGTAGTGCCCTGCTAGACTTTGCTAGAAACGCATTTTAAAATCAGTGTGTTGTTGTTTACGCTGATATTTACATGCCCAGACTCGAGATTCAGTTTTTACTGGTCAGGACAAAGAAATAAGTGATTCTTGGGTCATGTGCAACATCTTGTAGATGTAAGGGATTCTGAATCTATTAAATACAACCGGTGTGATGGAAAAAAATGTAAACTGTGGCACAGAGTCTTGTAGCAAGATATACTCACTTTTAATAACTGGGCATATACAACCTCTAATAGAATTGAGATTTGTTACGTGAATCACTTGATTGTATTGTATCAGTAATACAGTAGGAACACACGAGTGTGGTGCTAAAACTAGCGCAGTGCTAACGTAAGCACAGTGCTAACAGGGCCGGTTAAAAAAAAAAAATACTGGTAAAAGTCACTGAAACACGGCAGTAACACAGCAGCAACGCTAGCACAGCGTTAACAGGGCCGGTTTAAAAAAAAACATACCGGTAAAAGTCACTTCTTGCCACATATATTCCACCGGTCTCACTCTTACCTTTTCCACTTGAGTGCCCCTTTGCGGCCGTTAGAAAAAAAATGGGCAAACTAGCCTCATCACTGCAGGGTTGAAAGCGTGTGAAAAAAGTCATGGTTTATAGGCCGGAAATAACGGTAAATCGGATTTTTTTTTCTTTTCTTTTCTTTTTTTTTTTACCAGTAGTATTACATGGAATTTGAGTCAAAATCATTTCATTTTGGAGATAAATACTCAGTTGTTATCCATTTTTAGTCTAACATTGGGGAAACTTCTGTGCGTGTACACAGAAAGGACACAAACATGAATTGGTTTGTCTGACTTTCATAATCTTGCCCATTCAAGAGCACGAGTGGTATCCGGACCTGACAGAAATTAGCGCCTGCTCGTTCTTGTTCTCATCTGTGTGGGAAAGCCCACTTCTGGGTTCACTGAGAACTAATAAACAATGACCAATCAATCCCTCAGCAAAGAGACCCCGGAGAACATATGCTGCCGTCTTAACCACTGTCAGGACTTGCAATTGAACTACACGATGGTGTCAAACACAACATGGAAGTAGTTTGCCAACTAAATGGTTTCCAGACAAGGCCCAAAAAAACGTTTTCAAAAACATCCTGCATAACAGGGGACTTTTTTTTTCCTCCCAAAATCCATCAAACAGATTGTAGCTTATTTAGACTTACTGAGACATGAAGGATGGAATCTTCAGTAATGACCATGAATCATTTTGCACAGTACAAGGTGTAATATATTCAATTTGACCAAACAGTCTCGGTCCCTCTGCTTATTGTTTCATTTTCTTGCCGAGATGCAATCAAATATGACAGTGAAATGCTGAAAAATATACTACTTGTTTTTACAAATCCACCCAAGTCAACAACAGATGAATTTTCTACAAATAGTTGTATTTATTGGAGTGCAGCAGAATGTCTCTTGGGGAGCGTTGATCCGTGAGAAGTAGCTTTGCATGGCAAAACGTTTCAGGGGGAGTGAAGGACTTACAGGGGCATCGATGAGTCAGTAGGTCGGCTGTCAGCTTGTGTCAAGTTAGGATTTCACCATTGGTGGCGGTTGCTTTTTTTTTTTTTTTCCTCTTTTCGGGTCGACCCCATATTGTTTTATTTTGAGATAGAAATGGACCAGAAGCTGTGACAGCAAAAGGACTGAGGCTTCTGATGTCGCACGGGTCTTTCGAGGCATCAATTTGTTAAGATGTCTGCAGGGCAGGGTGTCAGTTGTCATGTCCACCCACCGTCACATGAAAGTCAGACATTAGCAAAGCAGTTTTGGCTCAAGTTGCTAATGTATTTTTCAAACGGACAGCTGCTGTCCTTCGAGTCACTCCTTTTAAACATGATCGCTTATTTGTCAATCATTTATACAGGCTGAGCTATATCAAGTGAGGGCAATGAAATACGATAAGCTGGGTTTATCCCTCTCGCGTTCTGCATCAATGATTTACCGTTCTGTAAGAATTACGTCTCACTCCTGACACCCTTTATCTTTGGGCCACCATAAAGCGCAAAGATTGTTTCAAATGATTGGTAACTGCTGACCTTGCTTTATCAATTGCCACATCAAACACATTCGATGGCATTGTTAAGCTTAAATCGAAAAACTCAAAATATCGGAAGCAAACTGTCCCACTTTACAGTACTGTGTTTATATGCACAACAAAATTATCGACACGATAATTGCGTACAGTTGCGGAAGTAGAGACATTTCATTCTGTTTTCTGAGCCGCTTATCCTCACAAGGGTTGCAGGAGTCCTGGAGCCTTTCCCAGCTATTCTCAGGCAGGAGACGGGACACACTCTGAACTGGTTGCCAGCCAGTCTCAGGGCACATAGACATAGACAACAGTCACACTCACAATCACACTTTATTTAGTGTCCAATTAGTGCATGTTTTTGGGATGTGGGAGGAAAACTGGAGTGCCCAGAGAAAACCCACACAGGCACGGGGAGAACATGCATATCCCACACAGGTGGGGCCAGGATTCAAGCCCTGGTCTAAGGCCAACAATCTAACCAGATGTTCCACCGTGTCGCCAGTAGAGACATAAGCCTGAAAAAATGTAGGTACTCTGTTAAATGAACTGAACTGTACTATAGGGAGGAAACAAGGGTTGATTCAATTTCAGTGGCATTATGTGGCTCGCGATTGGCTATTGAGTTAACTTTCTCAACCGCTTGGTTGGTCTTTTGACAGTCTGACGCGCTTACCGTGCAAACCCTCACAAAGCCCAAAGTCCCGCACAGGCCTCATTCTTCTGTCTAATGCTTCACCACCAACTGTGCACTAGTTGAAAACGCAATACAACTGAAATGTTGAGAAACACCCGAGAGCCAAGTGGGAATTAAGCTCATTTGTTTCCTGGGATAAAGAAGACCAACAAATGAAACCTTGTGGGAGGGGAAACTGCTGCACGCTTCTTTTCTCTTCTTGTTCTTCCCTGCTCCGCCTGGCCCTGGAGTCTTCATTACGGACAGAATAGACACCTTTTTTAAATTACTGTGTTAGCACAGTCTCAAAACAAACCATGGGTCTCAAGGGGTTTGAAGGTGCAAACAGGAGACTTGAAAATTGAGGATTTCCCCAGGTTTAAAGTTGTTTTACAGTTCTGTCTTGTTTTGACCAGCTGCATTTCCATCTTTAAATAGAACTGAATGATATAGTTGCAGGGGAAAATGCTAATGGGGAGCCAATGAGCTGTGCTTTGTCTGCAGATTGTCACAAAACAGCTTCCGATGTCCTCGTCCATTTTGAAGTGGGGAGAAAAACATGAGTGACAAAACTACTTCAACCCGTCACAATGTATCTTTGTCTTGTGCCAGATGTCCCAGTAATCTCTCGCATACGGCACAAGTTTCAAAGCCTTAAACAGCGCTCCATCTGGGGAAAAATATACGTTATGGAAAGGGTATCTCTGTTTGCAGCGTGTCCCTGGGTAAGTTTTGGAGATCCAAACAACTTTGCCCCTATTTGTCATGGTAACACAGAGCTGAAAATTGTCACACCCCTCAGTTGGTAGTTGAGTGGTGAGCAGTTGCCCTTATGCACGAGTCAGCACAAAACACCTGCTTGAAATCCTTGATCTTTGACCGAAGAATGTCAAACGTTGTACTAAGACACTTGGGAATTGTATTAATTTGTGGACAAATTGGACAGTATGTCTCTTCTAAAGGAATCCTGATTGTACCAGAACATTTGAATGATGCATGTGCCTGGGGGCAGTGAATACTTTGCATTTTGATACAAATAAGGGGTTATGGAGACGTTGTTTTGGCACAAACCGTCAGAGAGGAGGCCCACCGTGATGGGCTGCACCCCCAGCTCAGAACAACTGGGTTACTTTGTCAGCAAGGCAACATGGGAGGAACACCCTACTAGTCCTGCCACTAGCACTCCCAGAGGCCCAAAGAGAGCTAATTACTGCTCATGTATGCGCAGTCATCTCCCATGAGCCTCTGGAGCAACAAATCTGACTGCTGATGTGTGACGATGGTGTTGGTGGAGGTCCCTAAAGACAAAAATCCCTGTATTAGCAGTTATTCTCTGTGACCTCCAACATGAAGTCGTGGGTGAGATTTTTAGCGAGCTGTATTAATGTAGCTTCGATGAGTTTTAAATAACGGTTCACAATTGTAATTTTAACCTGGATCAGTAATGTAACTTAACTTGGAAAGAGACAAACAAATATGATATCCCCCCCACCTGTTGTTCTCTAAGTGAGTTCAAAACACAACAGCGCTTCTTGAGAAGATCACACGTTATAAAATATAACCACGGCAAGAGAATTAAAGCGGAACTTTCTCACACCACCCTTCTTTCTCTCTAAGCTTTTTTTCATTTCAGAGGATGTAATTTCCAGTCACCAAAAAGTGTTAACTCTTTAAGGCGACTGAAAATCAGCTCCCCACTCCGCTGAAATCAACACATGACAATTGTCATCCATGTCTTTTAGGTATTGGTGCATTTGGGTTGAGTAGTATGAACAACTTCACGATTCGATTCCATTTTTGAATCATTTGGTCGTAATTGATGTGATTGCTTTGGTCACCATTTTGTGTGGTCTATACAACACAAATGGCTCATGACGCGCCCCCAGCTGGTCAGGAGGTGAATTGATTCACAGGATTTGCTAAATCAGTTTTGATTTGAGGGTTACTGCGATGCATCAATGAATCAATATTTTTACCGCCTACTAAGCTGCATAGTATTGGAGCATTTTTATGATTACATACAGTCGCATAACTGATACTGTTATCAGTGAAGAAAAAGAATAATAATTAGATACACAGGTAGTTTCAATATAAAAAAAAAAATATCCAGATATCAATTGTTAATTCTTAAAGGGTCACTGTTGAAGTGTCATTTCTTCTTTTCACGCAGCTCCAGATTTTGGCATCAATGCGCTCTCCACCAATGGCAGCCAAGTGCCTCAAGGCCAAGGCCTCCTCAAGGTGTCAGGCTTAGAGCGCAGTCAAGAGAGAAGCCAGGAGAGCTGTAGGGACGCCCAACCTCCTTCATCAAGCGCCCCTAGCCGTCCTCTGCCCCCGCCTCAGCCACACCCCCAACCTTTCCTCCAGAAGGCCCCATCCTCACGGAAGTCCCAAGCAATCACCTCCGCTCAGGCTCCGGGCTCCGGTCATCCACTACCACATTCGGAGGCTCCGCCCAGGCCTCAGACTCCCGCAGCCGTGCCTCTCACCCGGGGCCGAAAGCCCTCGCCAACCCCCCCTCCCCGGCCCCAGCACCACACAGAACTGCTGTCTCAACCCCGTTCTCTAAATACAGCCAGGATTCACCCGCACCTACCGTCGCCTGCCCCTCTGACCAACCACGGTCAACAGCAGCACCCTAGCCAGGTGGGGCCTCACCGCCCCCCCTCACGCTGCCACCCCCGGCCACTTTCTGCCTACAACGTCCTCAACCTCAACGGCCATAGGTAAGGCTAATCATGTCCGCTCATCAACATATTTGTTTGGTTGAAATGCGCTTTGATTCCCTGATAAACAACAAAACATTGCACATTCACTCACTTGAAAATCCTTGAAAATCACTTCAGTTAAAATTGCACATAATTCCCCATTATTATGTCACCATCAGAGAAAACTTTAATGCAAGAATCTTATCAAACAGCTGAAAAATATGGTTACGTTAAACCTGATGTGCATGTGATTTTTGAATGGTTTCCCTGCTGCAGAATCAGTGGGCTTTCACGATGGACCGCTATCTTTTCCACGTCAGAATTCACAGTGTCATGACCCAGGGAGGACTCAGCTTCCCCCACATACATGAAGAATTTTGGGTGAAAATGTTGAACATTTTCTTTATTTTAGATTGTTGGACCCTTTTTGAAAAGATCGGAAACAACGAGTCAGCTATGTCACTTTTATGTGATGTGACGAACCCGGAAACGATGCTTCAGTGACTGGTGTGTGGCGAATTGGGATTTTAGTTCATTCACTTTTCTCATTCTCAGCTTGCTTTTTGGCGGAATGTCGGTGTCGTATTTTCCATAAATAGTTTGAAAACGCCACTCCACATTTCACGACACTGGCAGAGGAGGCAAATGCACTTAAAAAATGACACCGTGAAAAAAAATAGTTTGCCCAATTGGTATGAAAGTGATACGTTTTTGTCTTCTTTACTCCAGCATCCATACTCATCTTTGATAAGATTTCTTAAGCTCAGAAAAATACGGCTGATGTCTTTTTTTTTTTTTTTTCTCGCGGCACTGGTCGATCGCGATCGACACATTGAGCACCCCTGCATTATCTTGAGGACTGTATATGTACTAATACACATCAAATTTCCAAACCTTCTGTAAGTACTTTTTGTTATGATAAGATAAAGATTTTGCCCTAGGCTGTAATGGCAGGGTTGACATTTTTATCTGTCGCAAATGAGGCCTGCTCAGTTAACAACTTTAGAAATGTTCCTTTCGAACCCACTTAGTCCCACTCAGGATGTCAGACCTTGGCTCTGCACTGCCTCACCCTGTGCCAGCCCTGCTGGTCTGCCAACACACCAAGAGCCTCATGGGTACCTGCTGGCAAGAATGGCAGCCAGTACCTGCAACCGGGCGCCAGCATGGCAAATGAGCTTTTAGGCTTAGTGCGCAGGGTGTTGGGAGACGGAGGCTGTGTGACTGCCTCCGGGGAACACCCACGCACACACCACACAATGTTTGCTTCCAGATGAAAACACGACATCGCATCCTATTTTCAGCGCACATGTTCACTACCGAGACAGATGTTCATCTAGTTACACTTGCCATTGGGAAAAAAATGTATTTGCATGCAATCGGATTGTTTAAGGGGGTGCATTTGCAAATGTAGGAAAGTTATGGTGTGAAGATGGAGAGTGGTGTACTTACATTTGACTGCTTAGCATTTCTCCTTTCAACTCCCATTTTTTGTTTGTTTTTTTTTATTATGAATCCAGCAGCAGCAGGAGCAGCACCCCTGGGAGCAAGTCCCAAGGGCCTCCAGTTCCTTCCTCGCTCCTCCCCCACCACCCGCCTCCTCCCGTCCCAGGTGCCGCTGCCTCATCAACGTACCCCTTGCCTCTGGCGGCTAACCACAGCGCCCCCCACAGCTTCCCCCCTGCATTGCAGTCCTCACCGCACCCTCATCACCCCAATATGTTCGCTCCTCCAGCGGCTTTGCCTCCACCGCCACCGCTGACGTCTAGCACCTTGCCAGTACCGGGACATCCTGCTGCTGGGAGTGCCTACTCGGGTAAAAAAAAAATAAATTTATATACTTCTCATGTACTGCATGTGTGGCTAGTTCAAATTCAGACTCGGTCACACTCTGTCTCATGCTTTAATTGAATGACCTTACACTCCGAGGGAGTTGGGCCACATTACAAAGGCAACCACTGGCCCTCTGCACATTTTACATGCAGTGCCGCTGAGCTAAATGTCAGGGTCAGTGCGGAAGGAGGGGTAAAGTGCACTTTGCAAGCCTTTCACTTTTTCACGTCTGGAGGGAAAATAACAAAAACATTTTGGTCTAAATAAAATGGCACAAGGTGCATTTAGTTCAAAAGAAAGAAAATCCCAACTCTTCTCCCAGTCCAATAAAGCTGAAAATGAAAATACTTAGAGCAACCCACAGTGACATCCGAAGGGTCGATTCTGTCAAGTTGGATTTTGTTGGCTTTTAAATAAACGGCAGCGATTATTTTTGAGGGTTTTTGTTTTGTTTTTTTTTTGCCACAGGGAGTATAAAAAAGTAGATCTCTCTGAGGGACTTTAAGTGTATCAAGTTTCCGTTTTTCAAAGTTCCAGCTGGCAGACATTCTAACTGTGGGTCTCTAATGTTTTTCTTAATGTAAATTGCCGTCTTCATCTTCAAGACATTTTTTAATGCCATGTCATCCAATTCAAATGAATACATGCTATATTGATCAAAAAATTCTTCTTAAATCTCCTTTGCAAAGAATTCCTCCTTTGCCATGCTAAACCAAATTGAAAGAGTTTTTTCTTTAGGTGGCAGTGCTATAATCTTACATATACGATCACCACACAAAAAAAAATGCAATTATGGGCATCATTTGAATTAATAATTTCTTGCCCATACTTCATATTTTGTGTTATTTTGTGTTTGATTATGTTTTTAAAGATGTTGTATCAAATATATACTGTATATGGGATTCAGCTGTAAGGGTGAAGTACATTCTCAGTCTATATTTTTTTTTTAAACAGCCTTATAGGGCCACTTCACACAGTATTTGACCTTCGTAGTTTTCCAATGGTTAGGTAGTCCTATATGTACTCCAAAGGCTTTGAGAGTACATAATAGTGGGCAAAAGTCAGGTGATTATTTTCAACATTCACACATTACACCACAGGAAAAATGATGTTAAACTGTCAAACAAAACATTTAAAAACTTCTTATCCGATTACGCGTGCATTGTTCATCATCCGTACGAAAACAGATTACATCCAGTATTTCAGATTTGGTTTTGTCCTCTACAGAGCAAGACCTTCTGCGTCAGGAGCTCAACACCCGATTCTTGGCCTCCCAGAGCGCCGACCGCGGCGCCTCACTGGGCCCCCCACCCTACCTGCGCACCGAGTTCCACCAGCACCAGCATCAGCACCAGCATCAGCACCAACACACCCACCAGCACACGCACCAGCACACCTTCACGCCATTCCCCCACGCCATTATGCCCACCCCAGCACCATCCATGGTGCGTACCCCTGCCAGAAATGTGAGGATAAGTAGAGCACAACCGTGTTGGGTTTGGGTGGGCTGAAAGGGGATGTCGTCATCTGTCTCACACATGTTGAAGAGTGGCTGGGTGGGCACGCTCAAAGACTTTTCCCTCTGCGGCTGTGATAGGGAAGATTTCACGCAAAACGGCACGTGTTTAAGCGGAACTTTGTACATACTTGTGGCTTTGTGGCGTCTCTCAATGACGACCATGTGTCCGCCCGTGCCACAGTGATGCTTTCTTTCACCCAGAAAGCCAATCTTGTGTTGTTTCTGGCCCACTCTTTCCAGCTTTCAATGCACTTACAGTTTTTTTCTAAATTGGCAAGAACTCGCTGAAAGCGTATCCGCAGCCAAGTTTTAGAACATAATACACTCGACTCATTCTGAGTGTAATGACATCACTTGGCGCCATTAGGGTCTTTTCTTTACTGACATCAGCCTTACATTAAGATCCTCACTGTCGGTGAGACCACAGGCAATGAGTGGCTGGACCGAAAGCTTTAAAACACACATCCACGGCCACTCATTACTGCCCGGCCTGAAGAGGTTTGCTCGGCTCTGACGATGCCTCAAAGGCAGCAAGGCTCGGCCTCTGACAGCTAATGAGGCTGTAAAAAGCCTCTTAATAGCTGCAGTGTTTAGTCTTGACTGGGGAAATGTTCACCCCGAGCTCGAGCGCTAAAAAAAGAGACCAAAGGAGAGGCTGTTTTACAAGGTCTTCACATAATCACCAAAGGGGAGGATGGGAAAAAAAAAAATCTTATTGGGGAATTGGTCAATTCATTTGCGCGTTCACAGTTTCTCAACAGTTCCATCTCCGTTTCGTGCAGAAACAGCTAAAAGAGGCCAATCTCTGCATGGGGAGCATTTTGTTGTCTTTCAATGTTGTACTTAGCTTTGTTTCTTTTCTCCTACAGTTTGACAAATATCCGACTAAAGTTGACCCCTTCTACAGACACAGCGTGAGTTCTGTCATTCAAGCACACATGAGCGTGTGCCGCAGCTTTGTGCGCGCCGGGAACATTTCATGCAATCTTCATCCTCATCTGCTTTCATTTTTGATATTAAAAACATTTTATGAATGCTTAGCACAAATGTCAAAACTTTCATTTTACTCAATTATCGTAGATCAAGTTTTATCCATGGGGAAAAAAAAAAACATGCTGCAATGTTGAAAGCCTTCCACATTTGTTTGCTTGGTTGACATTAGCCTTGCACAGGTTGCATCATTCGACAGCCAGATTTGACGTCAAAGAAGCAGGATTAGTGAAATTTTCGGGGCGCACATGCTTCTCCTTTCATGTTTTGTGCTTTTTCTTTCAAAACAAATAAAACAAAGAAGCCTGTTTACAGTTGAGGTTGATGTGCATGTTGCTAATTGACACCCGCTCTCTGTCTTTTCATCTTCAGCTCTTCCACTCGTACCCGCCGGCGATGTCGGGCCTCCCCCCTGTCATCCCTCCAACTGGACCCTTCAGCTCTCTTCAGGGTGCATTTCAGCCCAAGGTAACGCCTGCCTCCTCCTGACAAATTTAAAATGGGATCCTGATATTCTGACTGATTATCTTGGTCTGGTCTTGTGTAGACCTCAAATCCTCTCGACGTGTCCACGAGACCTGGCGCTGTCCCACACACATTCTTACAGAAGGACCCAAGGGTGAGGAAAAATGACCTTTATAAATGTGGCCACATAATCATTACTTGCATTAATTTAAGCACACCTGCACATTGAACAATCTATAAAGATGTGAAGCAAGTTGAGTTTTTGTCAGGGGGGTTTGAATGTCTAGACTTCACAGTATTCAACCTTGCATTATGTTGGTGTACGTAATATTGTGGCCGGTGATTACATGTCGCATAACGCGCCACATGTGACACACATTGCCTATTCAGTATGCGTGTAGTTCATGTGGAACTGGTTTTGTCAATTGCACAGGGGTATTGTGTTGTTGCATTAGTTTCTCTGCAAAGCATTGATTCCAAGTAAAATATCGCCAACTCTTTATCCCCCCCTCTCCCCTTTCTGCCTTCTCCATGTAGCTCGCGGACCCGTTTCGGCCCATTCTCAGGGTGAGTCATCTTGCTTTTGCACATACAGTACACAACATGCCACTCGTTCTCTACCCCTCAATAATAACTGTACAGTTAAATACACGAGTTTTACTGATAGTTAAAGTCTCCAAGGAGGATTGCGTTGCACATTTGCATCACTGTTCTGAGGGCGCGGCTTCAAATCCCGGCCCTGCCTGCACGATATGTTAATCGGCAACTCCAAATTTCCCCTCGGTCTGAATGTGTGTACGAACTGTTGTTTGTTTCGATGTGCCCTGCGATTAGCTAGCAACCAGTTCAGGGTGTACCCCACCCCTTGCAAAAATATAGCCAGGATAAGCTCCGGTATGCCCTTGACCCTCGTGAGGAAACGCGGCTCATAAAGTGGTTGGATGGAAAAGTACCGTACAACCTCCGTTCTCGACCACAATCCGTTCCAGAAAGCAGTTTGAGAAGTCATTTGTCTGAAAACCGAATCGATATTTCCCATCACAATTAATGGAAAAAGAAATAATGCATTGCAGCCTAAAAAAAAATGGGCTTCTTAAAGCATTTTTTAGCTTTTCCTGATCATAAACCGCAAAGTAGAAATACATGTGTAGTTTAAATACTTTATATAATGAAATAATTTAAGAAATGTATTTATTTTTTGATTAAAATATATGGTTTAGTAGTAGAGTAGGCTAGGCTGGGAGTGCATTGCTGTATCTGTAGCAACCCGACTCCCAGCCTTGTAAACTTTTTTTTATGAACAAAAGTGCAGAATAACTTCAAACAAGCAATAATGAGGGGAAACAAAGCACAAAAAAAAGTCTTTGCTTTTTACAAAAAGTAACATAAAAAAAACATTAACTCATAACTCGAGTTAACAAAATCTTTTACACAAAAATGCAGAAATGCTAGTGGAACAGAGCATTATTAAAGTTCACAAGAAAAAAAGCAATGCAAAACTATCAACTACTGTATCAAATCTCTTCGGTGGGGGTGACTCACCCCCTGGAAGTTATTATCTTTTCCCAAAGAACTCATCTGCTGTCATGCCATGATTGGGTGTTAAAAGTCCTCAATAGAAAGAAAAAACAGTCAGTAAATGTCGCTACCAGGACATGTCTGCATACAGAGGCTGTGTTTTATACTCAATAACAAAGCGCGCCGTGGGTCAGCTGGTCGGGTCGGGTGCCTTATGTTGTTTCCGGGTTTTGTCGTGGACATTCAAGTACCGATTTTCGTTTGAAAACAGAAGCAAAATAATCTCTAAATTTTTGTTCGGAAACTGATTTCTTCGAGAACGGGAACTTTCGAGAACCGAGATTCACTGTACTTAAAGTAAGTTATCAAAATGTTTATTTCAATTTGTTGAATTGGTTTTTCACTATTGGATAAAACTAAAAGGGGGCATATTTCTATGTTATCCCAAATAAAAAGTTGTTAGCAACTGTTTAGTGTCTACAGTTTAGAAAGCAATGTCACATCACTGGTGCATAACAACTTGAAAGCAAACAGAACTTTTTGGCCTGAGAACATGACTTTAACGCTTCTTTAAGGTCAGAATAGTTTTCCGCTTCCTATAATACACTCAGGAGAAAATATACACACTGTATCCCCGTGCTGTTTATTTTTCGTGAGGACATATCATCATTAATAAAGATGCATCTTTCATAATAAGAGTTATTGTATAAGATCTTTGTTATGTTTCTGTCTGATGCTTTTAGAAGCCAGGAAAGTGGTGTGCCATGCACGTTCACACTGCCTGGCAGATATACCACCATCAACAAAAAGTCAAGGTGAGTATTCATTGGACTTTCCTTTCAGAATTGTGCTCAATCTACTGTAATCATTTACACTGCTGTATATGGTGGGCTTTTTTTCATTCACAGACTTATTGCATAGATAAAACTATACATATTTGCAGTGAAGAAAATAAGTATTTGAACACCCTTCTATAGTGCAAGTGCTCCCACTTGGAAATCATGGAGGGGTCTGAAATTTTCATCACAAATCACAATGTATGATTTTTTTGAATGATTTATTTGTGTGATACAGACTAAAATAAGTATTTGAACACCTGTCTATCAGCTACAATTCTGAGCTGTTAGTCCGCCTTGAGAAGTCCACCTCCACTGGATGTATCATCCTGAATCAGATGCACTTGTGTGAGGTCGTTAGCTGCATAAAAACACCTGTCCACCACATACAATCAGTAAAGACCAAAGAGCTGTCCAAAGATACCAGAGACAAAATAGTACAACTGCACATGGCTGGAAAGCTCTACAGAGAAATTGCCAAGCAGCTTGGTAAAAAAAAAAAAGGTCCACTGTTGGAGCAATCATCAGAAAATGGAAGAAGCTAAACGTGACTGTCAATCTCAATCGGAGTGGAGCCCTATGAAAGATATCACCTTGTGTAGTCTCAATGATCCTTAGAAAGGTGAGGAATCAGCCCAGGACTGCACGACAGGACTTGGTCAATGACCTGAAAAGAGCTGCGACCACCTTTTCCAAGGTGACTGTTGGTAATACACTAAGACGTCATGGTTTGAAATCATGCATGGCACGGAAGGTTCCCTTGCTTAAACCAGCACATGTCAAGGCCCGCCTTAGGTTTGCCGATGACCATTTGGATGATACAGAGGAGTCATGCGAGAACGTTTTGTGGTCAGATGAGACCTAAATGGAACTTTTTGGTCATAATTCCACTAACCGTGTTTGGAGGAAGACGAATGATGAGTTCCATCCCTAGAACACCAACACCTACTGTGAAGCATGGGGGTGGTAGCATCATGCTTTGGGGGTGTTTTTCTGCACATGGGACAGGACAACTGCACTGTTTTAAGGAGAGGATGACTGCGGCCATGTATTGTGAGATTTTGGAGAACAACCTGTTTCCCTCAGTCAGAGCGTTGAAGCTGCGTCGTGGCTGGATCTTTCAACATGACATTGACCCAAAGAGCACAACCAGGAAAACCGAGTGGCTCCATAAAGAAGGATATCAAGGTTCTGGCACGGTCTAGCCAGTCTCCAGACCTAAACCCAAGAGAAGATCTTTGGAGGGAGCTGAAATTCCGTGTTTCTCAGTGACAGCGTAGAAACCTGTCTGATGTAGAGAAGATCTGTGTGGAGGAGTGAGCCAAAATCCCTCCAGCAGCGTGTGCAAACCTGGTGAACAACTACAGGAAATGTTTGACCTCTGTAATTGCAAAAAAGGCTACGGTACCAAAAATTAACATTGGTTTTCTTAGGTGTGCAGGACAGTACAACTGCACTGTATTAAGGAGAGGATGATCTAGAGAGGATCTGTGTGGAGGAGTGGGGCAAAATCCCTCCCGCAGTGTGTGCAAACCTGGTGAACAACTTTTGACCTCTGGAATTGCTACTGTACCAAATAGTAACATTGGTTTTCTCAGGTGTTCAAATACTTATTTGCAGCTGTATCACACAAATAAATTGCTAAAAAAATCATGCATTGCAATTTCTGGATTTTTCTTTTTCTCACAGTAGACATGCACCTACGATGGAAATTTCAGACCACTCCATGATTTCAGAGTGGGAGAACTTGCAATATAGCAGGGTGTTTAAAAAGTTCACTGTATAGATGTGTGTGTGTGTGTGTGTGTGTGTGTGTGTGTGTGTGTGTGTGTGTGTGTGTGTGTGTGTGTGTGTGTGTGTGTGTGTGTGTGTGTGTGTGTGTGTATATGTATATATATAACTGGATAGATGAACTGGATAGATCCTGCTGCTGCATAATTCAGAGAGTAGACATGGATAATTCTCAGAGTAGACATGTTTTTGGTGAATATTGATTATTTAGTGGTATAATGTTATGAAGTGTATATATTATTTTCTTAATGACTTCTTGTAACTTCAACTATTTGCGTCCTAATTTTAATACCATATAGAGCGGTTCAGACTTTGTGAACAATGTTTCCACAGTGGCATTTCCTCTTAATGTAAACAAAATATGAATCATGCCTGATTTACTTTGGTTTCTTAGAACTGGTTTGTTTGAATTATCCAGTGTATGAGCTTCTTCAGACTATTTGAAACATCTCATAGAACTTAGAAAAAACAGCGCGTCTCACTGCTTGTACAGTCGATAAAATTATTTCAATGATACAATAAGGGGGTTTTACTTGTGTTCTTCCGTTTCGGCTTTGGTGTCTTCCAGCAGCAGATGCAGGTCGACCCTCACAAGTTAGATTTTGGCCTCAAGCCCGAGTTCCTGAGTCGACCTCCCGGGCCGAGCCTCTTTGGTGCCATCCATCACCCCAGTGACCTGGCACGGCCTGCCACACTCTTTTCTGCTGCAGGTGAGAATGTATTAAGGAAATAGTTCACGTCACGTGTCGGCAGCGTCTTCAATCTGTAATTAAGTCATAAAACAATAATTCCCGCTAGCCTTAGTTATAAAAGCAAATGTGGCTTCGAGTTTTGCTGGAAACATTCCACATGGTAATGATTTCATCCGAAAGCAGCGCTGAAAAGTGAAGTAAAGCCGAAGACGTCTTGTTTACATAATCAAAGATGCCAAAGAATTTTTCCCGTCTGCATCTCCAACTGACAAACTAACTGGCGGGCAAGCTGTCTCGAAACCGCATTTAGCCATTTATGAAGCGCAGTTTTGGATTGTTATAGTGGTTTTCCAAGCATGGAGCACTGAGTCTCCCTCGGAGAATAAAATAAAATGAAATATATTGTGAAAAAAATCATCACTGGGCTTTGTACTATATACTGTGGCACTGCCTTTCGTGTTCAATTGGATTCAATGCTTTTTCACATTCACAGAAAGTTACCAAACTAACACGAGACCCCAAATTGTCCAGTATAAAAAGTGCTTTGTTTGAAGTGTGACCTCTATGTTTTCATCCCAGTGTGAATACACCCGAAGATCCATTTAGTATTTGGGTGAGAAATTAAGCTAAATCTTGACTCCCCCAAAAAAATTATATATTTAAATATTTCCCTCCTCAGGCCCAACGCACCCATCAGCAGGTCCCTTCAGCCATCCACCCCACCACCCTGGAAATTTTCTCACCCCAGCACCTCACTTAGGTACGTAATGTAAAATAAGAGGGTTTGATAACAAAATTACAGTCCAGCTAAAGTGTTTAATCCCTTTTCAGAACCTTTCAGTAGACCGCCCTCCTTCGGCGGCCTGGGAGCTCTCAGTTCATCAGCGTTTGGCGGACTGGGAAATCCAGCACTAAGTGAGTTTTAGCCTCATGAATGTCCATTTCCTCAAAGTTGATTTGAAAAAGGAACATCGCTGCGCAACGGGTGAGATATGCATTTAACTTGTGTCCCGCTGTGCTTTTCCGTGTGTTGAATCCCTGGCAGCGGCCAACTCGATGTTCGGCCATAAAGATGGCCCCAACCCGCAGCAGCACTTTGGCAGCAGCGCCAACAGCAACCACCAAGAGCCCTGGAACCGCCTCCACCGCACCCCGCCCTCCTTCCCCACGCCCCCGCCTTGGCTGAAACCCGGAGACTCAGAGAGGAGCGCCTCGGTCAGCTCACATGAGAGAGACAGGGATTCTGACAAACGGGACTCCATTAGCAGTAAAGATGACAAAGACAGGTGAGTTTACTGTTTTTTGTTGTTGTTGTTGTTGTTTACATGCATGTGAACCAAAAATTGCAAAACTTCAGTACCAGGACTCACCTACAGTATGAGATCCAGCATGGGGCCACTGCCACAGAGCCCCTAAACTGCCATAAAATACACAGAAGAACGTAGTAGTAGTAGTAGTAATAGTAACAGTAGTCCTAGTGTTAGTAGAAGGGCTCGCAATCGTGGTCCGAAGCGTGAGAGATGTGTTCTTTCTTTCTAGGGACTTGATGGAGAAACGTCACTCGAGCCACCCGTCCCCGGTCCCGGTGAACCCCATTGGTCTTCTCGGTCACAGTCGTCCTCCGGAGCACCACAGGAACCACCTGCCTCCTTCCTCCGGAGACCCTCAGAGAGACAAGGAGAACAAGGCCAAGGACAGAGAAAGGGAACACCCAGAATCTTGGAAAGATAGCAGCACAGACGACCACAAGCTCAAAGACAACCAGCACAATGATAAGGACACGCCCGCCATCCATGACGGGAGAGTGTCAGAGGACAAAGCACCCAACAGGGGCGCAGCCTCGCCCTACATAAGACAGACCAGCCTCGAACGCCCCAACGGTGGCCTGAGCAGGGAGCTTGCGGAGAAGAAGGGAGAGCTGCCGTTTGAGCACAAGAAGAACAGTGAGGTGAAAGTGAAAGAAGAACGAAAGGAGGACCAAGATGGAGTGGCAGACAAAGCCATCGAGCACCCGTTGGTGTCCTCCACGCCGAACCTCCACCCTCCATCCTCAATGCCCATGCCCATGGGCATGGCCGGAGTTCATCCGATCAACAACATGAGCAGCCTGGAGAGAACTCGAGTGGTGGCACCCTTCATGGGTATCAGCCCAATCCCTGGCGCTGAGCGCTTCCCCTACCCTGCCTTCCATTGGGACCCGATGAGGGACCCTTACAGGGGATTGGACATTCACAGACGGGACCCTCTCGCCAGGGATCTGTTGCTCAGGAATGATCCTCTTCACCGGCTGACGGCGCCACGCCTTTACGAGACTGAGCGTTCCTACAGGGAGCGCGAGCCTCACGACTTCAACCGTGAGCACGTGCACCCCCTGGCCTTGGAGCAGAGGAGGGAGCACGAGCGCGCTCACTTGGAAGAACGCGAGCGCCTCCTCAGAGAGGACTACGAACACGGCCGCATTCACCCCGCCATGCACCATCCGGCCCTTGACGGACATCTACCCCATCATGCCCAGGGCCTCATGGCCCCGGGATTGCCAGGCATGCACTACTCCAGGGTCAGCCCCTCTGCCGCTGCCGCGGCCGCCGCCGCCGCCGCCGCGGCAGCCGCTGCCCATCAGAACAGTATTCTGAATAAAACTCCACCTACCGCCTCTCTTAGCGCCCCGCCCCCACTCATCCCCACGCTCGGCGCGAGGCCCGGCTCGCCCAGACGGACTGCCGCCTTGGCGGCTGATATCAGAGACAGAACCCCTCACAAGGACATTGAGGCCCGGTGAGCCCGAGCTAAGTTGAGCTCGCAGTAACCTCCCAGCCAGCACTTCGCTTTGGGCAAAGCAAGACTGTAACATAGCTGTGAATAACATTTGCGGGCCCACACACACCCACGGCAAGGAATTGATTTTGTCAGTAATCACGGAAACGAACTTTTGAATTTTCAGACCTTTTTTTTTTTTTCCTCCAATGTTGCTCCAGCTTGTGCGTGTGTGTGTGTGTGTGTGTGTGTGTGTGTGTGTGTGTGTGTGTGTGCGCGCGCGTATGCCCACTCTTTTTATTGTATATTAAAATGGGAATGAAATTTTGGAATGTACAGGTACTTTAGCACTGACAGACAGCAAAGTGTGTAGATAATATGTACAGTTAATTGTGCTCGCTCTGTTTGGGTCATGGTACAAATATGCAAAGGGTGATTTGAAAGCTTTACTTTGGACAAATGTACATACAAAAAAAAAAGTATTTAGCCAGTGATTGAGAATGGGTTTTTTTGCCATTTTTTTTTTTTTAATTTTTTTGGTTCATTGGCGCAGCTTCTAAGCATTGTACCAGAGTCCTATGTTCTACTATGCAACAAGTCTGGCCTCCCTCCATCACCACTACAACAAAAACGCAGTTTTCGCTCCACAACTTTACAACACTTTACAAAGGTCTTGCTCAATGTAGACAGATACAAGCTTTAAATTACACACAACTGCCGTCGTTTTGAGAATCACCCGGGACACCGTTAAAGGCAATCCGAGAGACGATATTGTATTTAAAGAACTTTTTATGTGAAAGAAGCAGCAGTACAAATGTGAAGACCATCTTGAATTCACTCGACTGCCTTTGCTTTTTTGTTGCGGGGAGAATGCGTTTTTGTAAACACAAAGGCAGCAGATTTGCTCCATCGGAGGTGTGTAAAGTACATGTTTTGGAAGTAGATTCTCTCTGTGTTTTTAAAGTGCTTTCATGAGTTGCGGTACCTACAAAATCAAAAGACTAAAAAAAGGCAACGAGGGACAAGCAGAGATCTATTTTAGTAGTCCACCGAAGGTTTAGTTGTACGCTTCAAATTCGGTGAACATTTTGTGCAGTTATTTTACTTCGACATAAAAATGTACCCAGCCATGAGCCATAGTGTTTAGTAGATACATATTGCAAAAAGATTAAGAGTTTTTTTTGTTTTTGTTTTTTTGCTGTTAACATGTACAGGTGAAAAAAAGTCTTTGTAGATCATGTACAAAGTTGTGAAAAAAAAAAATTAAGCGACTGAATCTTCAGCATGCCCCTCATTTAAACGTGTTATGTAAATTGTGCCATGTTATTAAAAAATGTGTACTGAACGTGTCGTTGGAATTTTAGTCAAGTAATTCTTCAAAAATATATTTCCCATAGTCGCTGTTGTACCTGAACGAGTACAATGAATGTTAGTTCATATTTTGGGTGAACGTCAACTGCAACTTTTCAAAATTAACGCTATTGGGAACCAATCCGATCATAACTTAATTTTCATCCAACAGTAACTTTTTTTAAGGAACTTCCAGAACAAACCCCGTCTGAATGTACGTCATTAGTCAGGGGACCCGATTTAGTGCGCCGCCATTCATGTTCCGATGAGCGAGGTGCGTTCAGGGACACCGTAACTCGGACCGAGTGTGCGCTTATCTGCCGAGTTGTAAACATTTCATTTATAACAGGAGCAGTTAGGCAAAAGGATAAGTGACGTGACGGTTAACACGAGGGAAACATCACAAGCAGTGATCGTGCGTGTTCAAAAACATTACGTCACACATTAAAAGCTTTCCACATGGTCAAACCTGATTTTGTGCTTGTGGTTTTATCGTTGGGGTGGGGATTAATTCTTTTCCGGAGAACCCCTTTTACGGTTTTATTAGGGTTGATATTCCAAACTGCACTCGTCCTGAACATCAGAATGTGCTGTTGTATTCTGAAGTGTTTGTTGAAATAGTAGGCAGTAGTTCCGCCTTTTGACCACTTGGGGACGACAGCGTGTCACAAATACAATGCTGGCGATGGGCGCTTTTGAGCAAGACTATCTGCATTCTGTTTAGCAATCAATCCGTGCACTTTCTACCTAGCAAAAAGGGGAAGAATGCACAATATTTGAGAAGCCAATGTATTGAAATACTAATTGTGTGTGTGTGTGTTTTTTGTTTTTGTTTTTTTAGTTTCATCATATTCAATGGATTATTGGCTAGAACTACATTACGACAGGATGTGCTCACTGTCATGTTACACACTCTCCAGTCACTTGATTCAGTAGAACTGCACAATCTGAGGTAAAGGTGCGTGGTCATAAATAAACATGTTGAGTGCAGTAATTTAAATTGCTGTATTCAACATAGTTTATGTATAATGTATATGCCACCCAAATGATATACAGTATATTCATATCAATTCACAAAAATCTGAAATATAGTTACTATTTAATAAGAAAGTGTAAAGTGCTCAAAGTCAAGCAGTTCCCGATATTTTCAGTAGGATTTAGGAGACGGGAAAAACAACAGAGGAGTTTTACTCCTTGAGCGCCCTTGACGCCTGCCAGAGGGGGGGATTCAATTATCTGACACACAAACGACAAATTACTCATCAAAAGAACATTTTTTTGGCTAAAGAGACATTGGAAATGTTTCCCAATCTTGCAAGTACCTCAAGTCACCTGCAAAATGAAAGTATCATCAGTTGATGTTCATTTCCTGCTTAAGGTATTCAAATATATCCATTATGATTTAGCTTCAGCAGTTCAAAATTCTTTCATTTGAAGATTTTGTGAAAGAAATGCATATGTGACAAAAATAACTAACTGTTAAAATATTATGAAACCTTACAGTATGACAACAGTAATTTTCAGAATCATAGAATATATTTGGGATCTTGCAATTCGGGTTTTTTTTGCTACAGGGATGTGTTTAAGTGCCAACCACATTAGAAAGCTTTGTTTTAAAGCACAATACTTTCACATTAGTAGGGTGGGGTGACAATATTTTTTTCAAAAAATCCAACTGAATAGATTTGTTTTTCTTCATTTTTTCTCGAACCAGTCCTCAAAATGAGTTTACGGCTGCTCTTATTGTAGTTTTCATTCCGTACAGCAGGGGTCGTACGTGCACGATGTAAGGCCGGCCAAACAGCGACAGTTAGTGGGAGAGGGTGTCATTGGGATGGCAGCAGGTAGGCCTGACATGTCACCTAACCTGAGGACAACCAGTCTGACCGGTTAACTTTCCTGCGACCCATCAGTGCGACGCTCGCATTTCGCCCGGACTGACAGAACAGAGCAGCACACATGTAGTCTGACTGGAAGAGCAGCATGATGTTGAGCAGACACTCCTTGTTCTTGTGTCTGAGCTCAAAGGAAGGAAATAAAGGCCCGGATTCTCGCTGCCCTCCATCAACGGCGCAGTCTCACATCTATTTACTTTTAAACACGATACGTCATCTGTCTACGGTGACACACCCTGTGCTGCCTTACATCACACGACAATGAGCAAACAAGAACATCTGACGCTCGCAAGGGATTGTAAACAAAAGCTGCGTCGTGCATCACGCAAAAAAATCGCGGACAAACGTGCACAGTTTACCATCTTAATAGTTTGCGTGCATCAGCAACACACTGCCTCTTAGTTTGGAAATGAAAAAAAAAAGTAAATTATGAAAGAATGCCTGAAGTACAACCCCCTAACAATAAGGCTAATCACAGCCAAACAAATATGCTCTTAAAACTCTTTCAAGTTGTATATAAATGAGCAGTAAAATTCCCCTGATGTTCCCGCAACCCCTAAGGGAAAAAAAAACACATACACAAAACAAGCAGAGTGGTTCTGGTTCCCCTATAGCAGGATTACGCTCAGGCCCCTCAAGCCGAGTTCATCGTTAGTTGAATTGTTAAGAAACATCCAAGAGGCAGCGGCTGCGGGGGGGCTGGATTCTGGGAAAGGATGAGATGAAAAAACACATTCCAAATCCCCCGCTGAACACAAACAACTGTACACCACGTAGGAAACAATTTATTATAACGACAGCGCCGAGTGGACGAGAACACGATAATGTACATTTCATCACAAATCGCAGCCGAGGAGAACTCAGGCGTCTGATAAGCCTTTTATCTCTTGGCCGTCAGCACAGCACAGTTTCTTCCAGACTGAGAATTCCCAGAATCGTTTTTGATCCCCCCCCCCCCACCCCCCGAACCCCCGTCTACGTCGATGTGGAGTATTTCACTAAATGTTTAGGAGGGCGGAATGGCTCGCGTCTTTGTACGCTAAAAGGTTTCACTGGAGATGAATGAAGTCTCACATTATTGGAGATGAAAATCCAGGAAGATATCCAGATGCTCTCCTCCTCGCAGCAACTCCTGCCACTCGTGTGTGCAGATTTTCAACACCTTTTCCTTGGAGTGTCGCTGAGATTTATGTTTATTCATCTGTGGAAGAACATCTGTGAGATGGTCTCAACCTCTTTTTTTAGATCATCCCAAAGGCTTTTCAAACCCTTGAAACGTCAGGACCTCCTGCACAGTTCAGTTGTTTGAGGATCTCCTGAAGCGAAAACCCGCACCCCGAAACTATTTTCTCAAAAAGCACTCACCTTCAGAGCCCCAGCCATGCCCGTGTGCAATGTGATAGCAGCGAGCGGGTAATAATTGGACTCAGTTTATCGCATTTGATTAATGTCACCTTTTTTTTTTTTTTTTTTTTTTTGCTCAGCGTGTCCCTTCAGACGTGCTGTTTTTATGACGACTTGTTATCCTCCTCCACCTCCTCCGAAACAAGGTATTAAATGTGCATCAGGCTGCCCCAGATATTATCCGACAATGAAATGCAGCTTAATCCTACAGGTTTTCCCTCTCGTTGCATTATAGCCGTCCGGACGGTTGCGTTCGAATGACCTTCACCGACCTGATGGAACCAAGGCCTCATTAGTTCCTAGTTTCGGCTCAAACAGAGCAGACAAATGAGCTGTAATTACTGCAGCAGCACTGTTTTTTTTTTTTTGTCATCCCCCCATCCCCACACACCCCGACCCTCGCAACTAGTCATCCCACTTACTTGGATCCGGCCTTTATGAGAATGAGCTAGTGTGCACAAAGTCAAAGTCGACATTTGGTGTGTGAGCGCTGACCTTCTCAAACGGCTCCTGAGACAGAAGCGACTGCAGGAGAGATAGCAGCGACTTCACCCTGCAAGAAATATGGACAACTAAGCTCTTATTTCATGTCGCCGTTCCTCTTTTATGTTCAAACCTGCCGAGTGCGGGGTTCTGGTTGGGGGTTCGAATCCGGCTGCTTAAAGTGCCACTGTCATGAAATGCATGCTTTTTTGTATGTTATTCATGGAAAAACGGCAGCTGACATGGACCCATGCATTTTTTCCACCACAAAACGTGATTTTGACATATACAGCTTTTTGTAACTTCCGCCATGAAAATCCTCTCGAGGGATTTGTTTTCAAGAAGAAGCAGGAAGTGACGAACATGGCAGGACCGCCCTCAAGTGGACTCGTTTGTTTCTATTAGTTTTATCTCCGGAAGGCAGCCCGTTGTTCCTTCGTGTTAGCCAAAATGGCAGCTCGTTGCATTGCTGGACATTGCTTGAACACTAGGGAGGATGGATTTATCCCTTCATGAATTTGAGACCCGGTTCTCGTGAAAAATGGATTGCAAGGGTGCAAAGGACGAGAGCTTCATGGTTTCCAAATGACAGGTAGATGATTATACAGCTACTAAAATAAATAATAGTAATCCGTCCCTCATAATGTAATAAAAGATCCGCATACGTATGACAGCCTAACCCTAACCCTAAAAGTGTCGATGTGCGCGTCGGGTTCGCCCGCGAAGGCTGCCGAGACGGCTCGCCAGCAAAGGCTGCCACAACGTGCCTCGTGGACGAGCACGGCTTCGGCCAGGCTGGCTCATACATACTCTCTGGGAGTCTGTTGCCGCCACGGCAGTATGTATGAGCCACCTTGGCCGAAGCCGTGCTCGTCCGCGAGGCACGACGCAGCATCCTTCGCTGGCGAGCCATCACGGCAGCCTTCACAGGCGAGCCGACACGACAGCCTTCGCCGGCTTCGGCACCGCGTCCGCCGTTCATGGCTTCGGCTGGGGTGGCTCATCTTCGGCGCCAAGGTGGCTTATCACGGTGCCGAGCCGGGGAGCTTTACAGTGTCGTCATCGCACACGGCTGAGTGCGCCATTGTAGGCAAGGTTGTTCATAGCTGCCGCCGTCGTCCGCGATGAACAACACCGGTGGCAGCGATAAACAATTGTTTATGGCGCACTCAGCTACGAGCGACGACAACACCGTAAAGTGGACCGGCTCGGCGCCACGATGAGCCACCTCGATGCCACCCCAGCCAAAGTCAGCTTGTCGCACCCAGGCTGCGCCGTTGTTATCGCTCGCAGCTGAGTACGCTACATACTGTCATATGTCGGGGAGTCTATTGTTAGTTAGAAGTGATCCGCATATAATCTAAACGATGGGAAAATATTGCCCCGGACACCTGACTCGATTGTGAGACGTTCTCTTCTTCGAAAAGAGCTTCCGTGTCTGAAGGGGTGTGTCCCATAGTAGGGGCCACGGCGTGTTTTCAATGGCGAATGTCCAGGGTGACATCACGGACAGTAGATGCAGCCAATATGGCGACCACTTGGATGTCGAATGAGATTTCCACAACTTTGCGCGTGGATGACGCACTCTCCGCTCCTAATATTTTTTTCGTGAAAATGAACATTTAATGTATGTACTCTACACACGTGAACGTCAACACCGGACAAAAATACTGACACCAAAAGTATTCACTTTTCTACCTTCAATATCAACTATCATGTGCATAAAAAGGAAACACAAAATGGAATGGGTCACGGCAGGCGGCTGCCGGAGCTGATATTGTTCGAACAGTAGCGTTCTTGAAGAAATCTTATGGGCCGTTCCACCTCTGACAGTAATGTCCATAATATGCAGTATTTTCATATGATCAAATGACAGCAGTGTTGTTTTAGCAGTCATTAATGGGAGCTGCTATCTGAGATGTTCATTGTAACCTTTCTGAATATTATTTCCAGGATCCTCTCTGCCGCACAGTCTGAGAAAGGTAATTGGAATCTATATTCTGCCCTGTGTGACTTCTGTTACCCTGTTGAGTACAAACTGCTACCAGAGGACTTTAATCACACACAGGAGCCAAAATGTGTTATTTCTGGAGTAAATATAGCACATTTCCTCTAGCCCATTGGACGGCCTGGATGTCTTTTATTACCTGTCATGTTAAGAGTGCTGTGGTGAAGGGAGCTTTCACGTCTGTGAAGGTGGCCTAGGCCAGGGTACGTGTCCAGAATGGAGAAGCGACACTAATTGCTTAGCTAGAAATAACCTTAGGTGGTGTGTGTATGTGCATGTCTCTCCATGTGTCTGTGTTGGAGCAGGATTGCCCGATCCTGTTAAATCACCACCCTGACCTTCGCCCTCGCTGTGACCACTCAGAGTGATTCTATTGCACATGGATGCACACGGCCAGTACTAATACATACTGTATGAAGGCGGATGTGCTCTCAACTACAGACACACGCGTACCATGTATCACTGACATCGCTGCGGTAATAAGATGAGATGACCCCAATCATCAGAGGGAGCAAAAAAGCGAAACTGGACCCCATTCCTCAGCTAAGGCTACATTTAATCGCTGGCCTCCATTGTACTCTTCTGATGAGACGACACCGGAGTAATAGAGTCGTGCCCAAGTGCAGATTACAAGTACAAATCACATTGCACAAAACAACGCAGCTAGACTGCGCTGTGTAACCTCCATCTGGGCGGACCATGCGGGTTACAATGTGTCTCTTTGAAATCAGCATAGATAACCAGAGTGATGGGAGAAAAGGTGCTTGGTTGCCATGCTCGAATGGAGGGGTGGCCAGCCCGTGGCTCTCGAGCCACATGCAGCTCTTTCCCCTCCTGTCGTGCGGCTCTCGTGAAGCCACGAAAGCATATCGAAGTTCTATTTATGTGCATCCGCCTGCTTTGCTTGAGTTGATTTCGGTAGTTGCGAGAGAGCATTGCTAGACTTCATCACAGTATTTGTGTGTACACTATGCACTATGAGTTTATTCCAGTTGTTACGGGCATTGTGACAATGAGCTCAGTGTGTGTGGCTGTTTTGTGTTGATGTGCGAGTGAGACGGGACTGCTCAGCGTGTGCAGCAGGAGGGTGAGAACGGGGAAGACTGGTTTTACTGTTCTTGCCACCGAGCCCAGCTGTGTAACGAGAGAAGCAAGAGTTAACTCTGAGCAGGACGACCTTTCCACGGAGACGACGTCTCCCCTGCGTCTCCCGACCACAGTCACGTGACCGCAGCATGAAAAGTTAACACTATTTTCACAAAACTTGCTTTCAGATTGAATGAAAATAGCTTGAAGCTTCCCCATTCGGATGGTGAGCTATCGAGAAAATAATTTGTCTAAACGACAGGGAATAATGCAGTCAAATGAAATATGTGGATGAACACGATGCTTTTACCAGAGCAAGAGAATTTTCTTTTTGTTGTTGTTGAGTGCAAAAGCAAGCCACTCTCTGCCTTTTCGGTCAGAGTTCTATCGTATTTCACTGCTTCAAATCTTCACCTCATCTCACTCCACGCTAACATCGACCTGGAATTTCCAAAAGGGACCTAATTTCGCAGTCACAAGTTACTCACTTTGAAAAATCACAGAAAAGCAGATGCAGTTTATAAAAAAAAATAGTAATAAAAATTAAGCATCCAGAGACAAATGCTTGCATCATATCAAGTGTCTTGGAACATTGCAAGGGCCAAAAAGCCATACAATGAAGGGCAATTTAAGAAAATCTCTCTGTGATGTCGCTGAAGTCTAGTGTCTTGAAAACAAAAAATTTAAATAAATGGTAGACCTTCAACTGTCCTGCCACACTGCTGAAGAGAGAATATCTTACATTAGCATGGTTACTGATACACAGTTGCACTCAGATCCTCAATCATGTGAGTATTTTAGTGTTGCATTAGATGAGATTTGGTTGAACTGTGGTCTTAGTACTCAGTAGGAGTAAATTTTTCTCATGTTGGTGTTTGACATTTACAATTTACAATTACATTTTGTGGGATTTTAAAGGTCAAGTGTCATCCTAAAATAGATAGTGAAATGAAAAGTACATATAACATTATTTACTTCAATGTCTACACGAAAAAATAATTATGAGCGGAGAGCACATCATCCATGCTCAAAGTTGCGGAAGTCTCAATCGACATCCAAGTGGTCGCCATATTGGCTGCATTTACTGTCCATGACGTCGCCCCGGACGGACATTCGCCATAAACAATTGTTTATCACTGCCGCCATCAGCGGTGTTGTTCATCGCAGATGACAGCGGCGGCTATGAACTACCCTGCCGGCAATGGGGGACTCAGCCGCGTGCGATGACAATACCGTAAGCGGCCCGGCTCGGCGCCGTGACAAGCCACCTCGGCGCCGAAGACGAGCCACCCCAGCCGAAGCCGTGACCGGAGGACGCGGCGCGGAAGTCGTGACCGGCGGACACGGCGCCGAAGCCGTGACCGGCGGACGCGGTGCCGAAGCCGGTGAAGTGTCGGCTCGGCGTGATGACTCCCCAGCGAAGGATGCTGCATCGTGCCTCGTGGACGAGCGCGGCTTCGGCCAAGATGGCTTATACATACTGCCGCCGCGGCGACAGACTCCCAGAGAGTATGTATGAGCCAGCCTGGCCGAAGCTGTGCTCGTCCGCGAGGCACGATGCGGCAGCATTCGCTGGCGAGCTGACACGGCAGCCTTCGCGGGTGAGCCCGACGCGGAACCCGTCGGACGCACACATCGACACATTTAGCACCCCTGTCAAACATACGCAGATCTTTTATCATGAGAGACGGATTACGTGGAGTGCCCCAGACTATAATTTTTTTTTAGTAGCTGTATACACACCAACCTGTCATTTGGAACTCACGAAGCTCTCGTCCTTTGTGCCTGTGCAATCCATTTTTCACGACGGACCGGGTATCTTGCAAACTTATGAAGGGTAAATCCATTCTACCAAGTGTTCAATCAATGTCCAGCAATGCAACGAGCCGGCATTTTGGCTAACACGAAAGATCAACGAGCTACCTTCCTGGAGGTAAAACTAATAGAAAGGAGTCCACTTGAGGGCGGTCCTGTCATGTACGTCTCTTCCTGCTTCTTCTTGAAAACAAATCCCTCGGGAGGATTTTCATGGCGGGAGTTACAAATAATGTGGATACGTCAAAATCATGTTTAGTGGTGAAAAAACGCATGGGTCCATGTCGGCTGCCGTTTATTTCCATTGATAACATACTAAAAATCATGCATTTCATGACAGTGGCACTTTAAAGGCATTGGGTCTAACTCCAAATTGTACAACCCTGCATAACAGCAACATAACAATTATTTGTGACAAAGAATAATTTCTTTGTAAGGAGTATAAACTACTGTTCCAGAAAGACAGAAAAACAACAGCTCCACTTCTGCTGAGTTGCTGCGTTGAGGATCTCCAAGTAGGTGCTCTGTGTAACCGAGCATATGACAACATCCAAGCCATCGCATGTTTGCCACACTATTTTCTCCTGCAACCTCTGCCAATTTGCCCGTCTCACGGGTCTCTCACACACCCACCGACACACACACACACACACACATATGATGTTTCCACCCGTGAATGAAATGTCACATCCGCTGATGAGCATCACCTCACTGATCCATGAAATTCACCAGCCCAAGTTGTCGCCCCACACCCGGAGTCAGTGGGGGGATCTCGAAATAACGGCGTGCGCTCGGGTTGAGTAGAATCTCAGCATGCCGCTCTACACATCTCCCTGGAGCGCAGAGGGGAAGGTCATTCATCAGAAGTCACATATTAGAAATCCCAGAGTCGTGTAGGGTCGATACAGTCGCCAACTCTGACACAACAGCCAAAGAGTTCCGCCCTTAACACCTAACTTGATATCGACCAATTGGGTGGGGACGGTGGGCGGGAGAAGCTTGTCAACAGCTCGTCGTGCTCTCCAAGTGACAGATGAGGAAGAGAGACAAATGAGAGAGCAGCAGTAAACCTCACGAGGGAAGCTGTGCTCTCTGCACGCTTGCAGACAGACAAGGATGATTAGATCACTTTTGGACTTGCTCGCTCCAGAATTATCCATGCAGGTTGTTTGAGGTAACATAGGGTTGAGCGCCATGAGCGCTTGCACGGTGACACGACGTTATTCCCATTCCCGTTTCATTTGACGTGGCACAGTGACTGTGCGTTTGAAGTTCAGGCTGTCAGCTTTGATTTGACGTTTTTCTTAGGCTGCTACAGGCGACTACTCGATGAACCCCCCCCCCCATTCCCTCACATTACATTATCATCATGGATACTCCAATGAGAAAATTAAACACTCAATGCAAGAGTTTTTAATAGTTTACTATGCCGTTTGCCTGTCGCCGACTGCAGTTCGGCACCACTTTGAGCTTTATGGCCCTCACGCTGCTCCAATGTGTCGTACAATTTGTGCTGCCCGTGGCAAATTTATCAAAACATGCATTGGAAGACGTACCACTTGTACCACGACTAATGAAAGCAGCGAACATTCGTAGCGGGCGTTTTGCACAAATAGAGGGAAAGTGTTTCCGGAAGACTGCACCGTAACTTCACCATCACCAAATGTCCGATTCAGCTGGCGTATCAGAGAGTGATGAAGCTTTCACCAGACTAACTTTAGGCTGTTCAACTGCTTCAAGTGGAAGATTATGACCTTCAACAATCTGAAGTCGGTATTTGCGACGCTTTATCACTCTCTGAACCATCCACTGGATTAAGTTTTGTCAATGCTCAATTCCCGCCTCGGCCTTGCTGAACCGGACTTTGAGCAGACACTCGGAGTTTGGCGTTCTAATCAAACGTGGCGCTGCATGGTTTATCAGCAACCGATCCTGCTTTGGGTAGCGTAAATTGCACTACGTATTGAAACAGAAAGAGAACCATAAAACTGTAATCGTAAAACTGGTGCCAAAATGCAGTCAGCTGGTTAGAGCTGAGCTTCTTGCAGTGCGGCAATTTCACACCGGTACACCAATGTCAATTTGACCGACGACAGGGATTATGTTTCAAATAAACGTCAAAGCCTAATTTTTTTTGTGATGATGGCCATGACTGCACAACGTTATGCTATTGAGCTACCTAAATTATTATCTTGCCAGTGGTATTAAAAGTACAGAAACATGACCTAAGGTGCTCCTTGAACAATGGAAAGCGAGGGGGGGGGGGGGGTTCGCATGGTAGAACAGATCTGGGGCTTTCCCACACTGCTTTAACAAATTGGAAAGACCAGAATTGTAAAACGTGTTTTGCAAGGATGAAGAAAAATGATTCATGAATAACAATTGGGGATTAATGCGGAAAGCCTGATTGATTAGTTCATTGATTGAGAAACATAAAGTGCAAGGCCAAATTCGCGAGCATTTTACTCTTAAAACGAAATGATTAGAGGTGCAAAAACGGCTGTGACATTGACCCGGTGTGCTATAACATTTCTATCAAAACTTAATTCTGAGAATAATCTGTCTAAGAGTGCGAAGAGAGCAGAAGCAAAATGTTAATGCACTGCTGTGCCACTGGATCCAATGAAGCTCAATCTTCATGCATATGCATATTCCGCTATCCCTACCCAGAATTCCCCCTGCAACCCCTCTCCAAACCTGACTGAGGTTTCTAAAAATGGCAAAAGGCTTAACGCCTGTGACAGCCGACGTCACGCTGGAGGAGAGCGACTTTGATGAGGCCCAAGCTTTTAGAGGCCTCTTTTGTTAGCAGGAGAGCGAATCACACTTTACAAGATAAATCATCCTGCAAGCAGGCGGCTTAATCTGTGTACAACCGGATGAGGTTGCCAAGGAAACCCTCCTGGAGAACCACACCCCCCTTCTGCCACGGTCCTCTCCTTGATCTGCGCAAACAATTAATACCTTACACGGGCAAAACTGAGTGAGCGAAGTAGGGGAGGTAAACAAATGAAGGAGGACATTAAGTGGAGAGTAAAAAAAATAAATAAATAAAAGATGGATACACAGACAGATACGAGGATGCAAGACACGTTCAATTACAGAACAGTATTTTGTTTGTGAATCTAAATTTGTAGACGCGCTGCTGGGTACACTGCTAATGTCTTTTTAATGGATGTTTGGAATGCACAGCCATAAAAAAAAATACCATCACAACCTAACATATCCATTTGCGGCATGGTGCCGTGTAGCTTCGCCAACCTGACACACGCTGCTGGCGAGCCATTAAACTCCACGAGTGACTTCGACCGGCCGCAGATCAATGCTCCAGGGTCCTATCTATTACTGACATCCAATTATACCAATGGATGTCCGCTTTGCACGGAAACTAAGTGCTTTCATCTCTTTATTGACAACCTGTCAACGGCACACACCCAGCGGAGCTATTGGCCAATAATATGCTATCGATCCAAACGGCCAGCATGCTGTTAAGAGTGCAACGAGAGCGTCGGTGGTCACAAAAGTGAGCCATAATATCCGCATAAATGATTCCGCACTTTAATGAGGCGTATCTTACAATTTTGCATCTTTAATGAGATACTTAATTTAGCGTGGCTTTGATTAGTGCTGGCTGGCAATAACAATAATTAGGCAGTACATTAATTAAACGGAGCATATACGCTGTAATTGAAAAAAATGTAAAGGTAAAGCAAAAACAAACAACCGCGCTTCCAGTGCAGCAGGTGATTGTCAAATCCATAATAAACATTGAGTGGATTGGCAAACAAATTATGGCGTATTTGCACGAAGCCGAGTGGGGAGTGCTAAAAGAAGTCTGTCCCTTCATTGATTAATTAGTCATTAAGTACCTTACCAAGTGCCTGGAATCACTGAGCGATTAGAATTAACCGTAGCGGAAGAAGCAGCAGGAGGCTGACACACTGGAGAGCATGCGTCTTGAGAAATTAAGCAGACAGATGCTGCCGGTTCTGTACACAACATTAAACAAAGCTCTTGGGTTTTTTTTTTTTAATTATTTTTTGTCTGGAGGACTTCATTTATTCCAAAAAAAAAAAAAAAAAATACAGAACAAAAATACACACAAAAATGGATTGTTGGTTTTCGTACAGAGTGCAAAACTCAAATGGAGACCTTCATACAATATTAGCACGCCGATTTAAAAAAAAAAACAAAAAAAAAACTACAGTTAATATTGTTAGTATTGGTGGTCATGAAAGCATAGGGACAGTAACATGACTCCCCACTAAGACCTCCATAGTTTGTCAGCAGCTGAAACTAGAATCCTACTTGGGGCCACATTTAGACTGCAAAATGCCCTCACGATACACTCGCACACATTTGTACTACAGTGTATACTGATTTATCAAGCACACCAAAGCGCCACTCATACAGTTGGGATTAGACACAAATACTTTTGACAAAATACAGTATAACAGGGATGAGAGAAGCATGTTGAACTTCAAATAATACACCCAGCAAAAAATAATAATAATAATAATTGGGAAAGTAAAAATGAGAAACCTGCTGAAACTTGTATGCACAGAGTGGACATGACAAATGCTAGACTTGACCTGATTGGAGCGATAGGATTAGTGGTGGAGAGGATATTTCATTGTGGACCAAAGCGGCCGTTGAGGACGACGCTGGTACACATAACTGACCACAGTGGTTTGGATGTGCTACAATTGGGACAAAAAGGCACAAAAGAAGTCAGCTGTCAGGGCTGTGCAAAGCAGAAGGTTCTTAAAAGAAGAAACAGAATAAGGCTCTGGAGCAGAAAGTAAACAATTTGCCCTCTGAAGTAAGTATTCCACCTTTCGTACAAGAATGGCCACTTATATTCATTAACACATATTGTTGCATGTGGTCCTAAACCGTAGTGGATGCAAATCCTGCAGTGGTAATCTTACAAGTTCTCCTCTCTTAGTGAGAGTGTTCCGAGGGTGCGCACGCGACATTAACCCAAAAAAAAAAAAAAAAAAAGCTCAATACACGCTACAGAAGCCATGACGGGTTTCATATTGAGCGTAGCGAGTAGGTTAATCAAGACCCTGGCTCTTTGGAATGCACTGCACATAAGGAGGATTACATGTGCTCTATCACAGATGGGGGGGGGGGGTTGCTACTGCAACAGATGATAAATGAAGACCAGTCTGTTAATGCACCCGGTGTGTGTGCGCTGCTGGACAGAGGGGTTTAGGGTCCTTTGGTCGTCAAACACATTCAGGACTAATTGCTCAGTGAACCTTGTTGTTCAGCTGCACCCTTCTCTGAAGGTTCTGGAGGAGGGAAATGTGTGTGGGTGTGTTTGTGCCTGTCCTTCTGTTGGGGAGTGGCTGGATGGAGCTGAAGACAGTTGTTGTTTTTAAACAGTTTCCAAGACGCAGTAATCCAACCAATCACAAACTACGCTTGAACCTCCACTCACTGAGAGCCAATTGTGGCCCCTTCCCTTTTCAGATGGGGCATTTAAAAAAAAAATGAAAATAAAATGAAAAAAAAAACCACTGACCTAAAATAGACTGGGATCCTTTTTTTTTTGTTGTAATTTTCCAAAACTCAAAGTTTCTCATTTCGTCTTCATTTTAATTGAAAGTTAGCTAGAGGCTACTAAGGACTCTTTTGCTATGTAAAAAAAAAAAAAAAAAAAAAAAAGTCACAAAATTGTGAAGGCAGTACAACAACAACAAAAAAAAAAAAAACAAGTGATACATTTTACAAATTCAGACATACATACTGTACATCTACAGTTAATCCCAAACAATTTTCACAGGCAAAAACACGTCGCAGGAGTATCTTTTGGCTGGAAATGACACAAAAATTAGCAAAAAGACCTGCAAGTTGTGATCGAGATATTGAACATTTTCAATTCCATTGTTGTAAAAAAAAAAAAAAAATTTGATCTTCATATGTATTTTGTTAATTCCTTGATCCCATTCTCCAAATATATTTGGCCAGGGTATGAAATCCTATAGAGCTGAACTTAACCATTTACATGCACTCATAATGAAGGTTTGGATCTGTTCTGAACATACAGTAAGTTTAAATCCAGCGCCAACTAGATAACGTTTCTAAATTGTGATTGATAAAAAGAGTCTCTGTGCTCTGGTGTGATTTCAGTAAAATGCATTTCATGTCTCAGCACCACAGCAGTCAGGTGTTCATTGGAGGAGCAAGTTCTGATTTGTATGCAAGAGCAAGTCAGGGAAGCTCTCGCTTCATCTCCAGTGTCTTTTGACCCCCTCCCTTCATCTCTTCCCTGCCCTTTCATGTACGGTCCCCCTTTGCAGGAGGAGGCCACGTTAAACGATTGAGCCGTCCCTGTTCTGGGCAGGGATCATGACAGGGATGGCCCCCATGCGACTGAGGTTGGGCCCCGCCATCCTGGGAGCTGTCGGCGGGGGCAAAGGGGTGTGGCTCGGGGGCCTGTCTTCTTCCGACGAGGGAATCTTGTCGTACTGGGGCTTCAGGGCGTACTCGTGCAGGTTGGAAGGTGACATGGAGCCGAGAGATGAGCGCTGGCTGCCCACAGTGAAGCTACGCGCTGTTGACACGCGACTCTTGGGAGGCGGCACGTCCTCTCTGAGGGGTGACAAGTCAGTGGAGCATTTAATGAATGAAACAATTTTTTCATGTGGGAGAAAATGACAATGCTGTAAAGTAGCTGCGAGGTGTGGTTTTCATTGCTGATTTGTTATTTTCTTACAAGGCATTTAATGTTTAGGAGATATTCAACAGACATATTAATATACATTTACAGTGAAGAAAATAAGTATTTGAACACCCTGCTATATTGCAAGTTCTACCACTTAGAAATCATGGAGGGGTCTGAAAGTTTCATCGTAGGTGCATGTCCACTGTGAGAGAGATGAAAAGAAACATCCAGAAATCACAATGTATTTTTTTTTTAACAATTTATTTGTGTGACACAGCTGGAATTAAGTATTTGAACAACTGAGAGAGCCAATGTTAACCCTCTCTGCACCAAATAAAATTTTGCAGAGAGAAAAATCTGATGCTTTCAGAAAATTATACTCTGGACTTCAAATTTTTTATTAAACCTGTTACAATTTGTAACCCCTGCCCGGAAAGGGTTAATATTTGGTACAGTAGCCTTTGTTTGCAATTACATAGGTCAAACGTTTCCTGTAGTTGATCACCAGATTTGCACACACCGAAGGAGGGATTTTGGCCCAGTCCTCCACACGGATCTTCTCTAGATCAGACACATTTCTGGGCTCTCGCTGAGAAACACGGAGTTTCAGCTCCCTCCAAAGATTTTCTATTGGGTTTAGGTCTGGAGACTGGCTAGACCACGCCACAACCTTGATATGCTTCTTACGGAGTCACTCCTTGGTTTTCCTTGCTGTGTGCTTTGGGTCATTGTCATGTTGAAAGACCTAGCCACGACCCATCTTCCAATGCTCTGACTGAGGGAAAGAGGTTGTTCCCCAAAATCTCCCAATACATGGGGGCGGTCATCTTCTCCTTAATACAGTGCAGTCATCCTGTCCCATGTGCAGAAAAACACCCCCAAAACATGATGCTGCCACCCACATGCTTCACAGTTGGGATGGTGTTCTTGGGATGGAACTCATCATTCGTCTTCCTCCAAACACGATTAGTGGAATCATGACCAAAAAGTTCCATTTTGGTCTCATCTGACCACAAAACTTTCTCCCATGACTCCTCTGTATCATCCAAATGGTCATTGGCAAACCTAAGGTGGGCCTTGACATGTGCTGGTTTAAGCAGGCGAACCTTCCCTGCCATGCATGATTTCAAACCATGACGTCTTAGTGTATTACCAACAGTCACCCTGGAAACGGTGGTCCCAGCTCTTTTCAGGTCATTGACCAAGTCCTGTTGTGTAGTCCTGGGGTGATTCCTCACCTTTCTAAGGATCACTGACACCCCACGAGGTGATATCTTGCATGGGGCTCCATTCTGATTGAAATTGACCGTCATGTTTAGCTTCTTCCATTTTCTAATTGCTCCAGCAGTGGACCTTTTTTCACCAAGCTGCTTGGCAATTTCTCCGTACCCCTTTCCGGCCGTTTGGAGTTGTACAATTTTGTCTCTGGTGTCTTTGGACAGCTCTTTGGTCTTGGCCATGTTACAAGTTTGAGTCTTACTGATTGTATGGGGCGGACATGTGTCTTTATGCAGCTAACGACCTCACACAGGTGCATCTGATTCAGGATAATACGTGGAATGAAGGTGGACTTTGAAAGGCGGACTAACAGGTCATTGATGGTCAGAATTCTAGCTGATGGACAGGTGTTCAAATACTTATTTTCAGCTGTATCACACAAATCATTAAAAAAAAAAAAATCATACATTGTGAGTTCTGGATTTTTCTTTTTAGATTATCTCCCTCACAGTGGACATGCACCTAAGATGAAAATTTCAGATCCCTCCATGTTTTCCAAGTGGAAGAACTTGGAATATAGCAGGGTGTTCAAATACTTATTTTCTTCCCTGTACACATACAGTGGTACCTCTACTTATGAATCGCCTCTTCGGAAAAATATAAACCTAAACATTCTGTATCTTGGCTTGAAAGTGGCGCGATAGAGCTGCTCAACCATTGGCTATCGCTGTAGCATCTCCTTGACATCCCATTGGCTTGGAGGGATGTCAATCTACCTATGATCCTTTTTGTTTCCCTTCGACACTTGAGTGTCACTGAATCACACGCTGTCACAGGCTAGCGCACATTGGTAAAATTACAACATTTTCGTGAGTTTTTCCATTTGTTTTTTTTGCAAGTTTATTCATCTTTATTCCCCATGGGCCCCAAGAAACTTTAGTGGAACTAAGTGGTGTGCGCGTGTACATTCGTATGTACTGTATGTTTTCTCTCAGCTGTCAAACATTTGCCTCCTCTTCCGTCCCCCACGATGAGTTTTGCTCGTCACTCACCCTACTCTTCGCATAGTTGCCCAAAGGTAAAAGGTAAATGAACATCATTTTTATTATTCTTCACATTATATACTTTGAATGCTTATTTTTGGCGGGGAGGTAGGGGGGTTGGAACGGATTGCACTATTTACATGCAAAAAGTGCTTCTACGTTAGAAAAATTCACATTACGAAACAACTTCTGGAACAAATTAATTTCGTAAGAAGAGGTACCACTGTATTTTAACTACAGTGAACCCTGCATATTCTTACTTTGACATTATTAAACATCTTTTTGATGATTTTATTTTATTTTTTTTAACAAACACATCGTGTGACCACAAACACAAACTGGACATGCAGTGGAAAATTAAGAAAAACCTTGAAGTAATTCTGGTCAAAAATGCTCACAGCAACCATTACGCTTATGGATCCGTAATGAAAAAGTGCGTGACACCGCTGCTAGGTATGCAGTCCAGATAGATTTATTTTCATAATAAGGACAACACCGAAGGCTCAAGAAGATGGGTCATTTCAAGATCAGCACAGCTTGACTCATTTGAGACAAAGAAGAAAAAAAAAACATTGATTAAACAATTAGTTGATGGGGGCAACGTCTGCACTGCTTAGCCATGCTGACCATGATAGCCTGTGGAGTATGAGGCGAGAGACCAAATACAACGATGCCCTCTCCTCCCTCTGCAGCCACATTAACAGCTAATAAGCAGCATTAATCCAGTTAAATGCTCGACCAAACAGAGCCGGAGGGGCCAGAGCTTGTGTTTTCCATTGCATCATGGGGTGGCGTTTCAGCAAATGTGGGTCTGTGCGTTCTAGACAGGACCAGTGGTCCACTAATCCTCTTTGTCCTACAGCGTGAGCAGTGTCACATTGTGGTCTTAGACAGATTCAGTCCGCAGCAGAGTGATAGTAAGCCCGCTGGTTGTACAGAGCCTGAGAGCCGGATGGAGAGGTGGATGGTGTGTGCGCGTGTGTGTATGGGGGGGGGGGGGGGGGGGAAGCAGACATGACACAGGATCCACAAAGCAAGCAAAGCTTTTAAACTGATTACCACAGCTGTTTATTTGAGGAGCGGTTAAAAAAAAGAAAAAGAAAGAAAGAAAACTGCTGATGGAGAAAAAAAAAAACATTTTCATGGTGGGTAGAAGCATGTTTGGAGGTATTTCTGTGTGTGTCGACGCACAGAATAGGTGTTGACCAGAAATCTCATGTATTGGACTGAAATCCAACCAGGGGAATATCTGGTTGATCCCAATATAGAATAACCTGAAAGAAATTACTAGTCATGAAATATGACAAGTGGTTTCTGCCATGTTAGTGTGTGATTTATGTCACATGTTTCATTTCATTTTACCTCACTCCAATATTTGCTCATCATTCTTTCATGTTCCCTTGTCGTTTTAACAACACATTTGCAGCTGAGGCTTTTGCATTTTTAATGTTATATGAGATTGAAGACATTTAATTTCATTTAATTGCCGGGATTTATATTTCGGATCAGATATGTATTTACATTTTTTTCCTCTTTCATCTGCAGTTTTCTAGACTAGAGCAATGTGTGAGATTTTCTATAAATTGTTTATGGTTTCCAGTGAGCCAAATCCCGTATGAAAGTGTGGGTACCTTATCTCATTGCAGATTTCCTTCTCATACTTCTTCCTGTGTCGGGCACGGCAACAGCAGAATAGTATGATGGCAATAATGATGAGGATCAGCAGTACAGCAATTATGGCTCCTGCGATGATGCCAGCAGTATTGGGAGCTAAGCACAAAGGAGAGAAAGAGTTCAAAGGGTTTGATGAAGAAAAAGGAACTGTGCTCTGGGTGGTGTTCTTAGTTGAATCAAAATATTAATAGGACATTTTCATGTTATTTGATTCATTGTAAAACACTGATCTTATGTTTATTCTTTTTTTAATTCATTTAGCAATGGTACCACAATAGTAAATCCGAAAATACTTTAAAGGCAGAACACAACTGAACTGGTCACCAGCCAATCACAGGGCACATGCAAAGCAACCAAACCATTCGCACTCACATTCACACCTATGGGAAATTTTCAATTGGCCTACCATGCATGTTTTTGGGAAGTGGGAGGAAACTGGAGTACTGGGAGAAAGCCCACACGGGGAGACAGAGAACATGCAAATTCCACACAGGCGACGCTAGATTACAACCCGGGTCCTCAGATTTGTGAGGCGGATGTGCTTAACAGTCACCTACCGCGCTGCCCTTCTATATTCAAGCATATTTAATATTGGGTACAAACAAAGATTGATTACACGAAAGAAGGAGAAAAGGATCTCTACAGGTTGGCCAGACAGAGGGATAGAGATGGGAAGGATGTGCAGCAGGTCAGGGTGATTAAGGATAGAGATGGAAATGTGTTGACTGGTGCCGGTAGTGTACTAAATAGATGGAAAGAATACTTTGAGAAGTTGATGAATGAAGAAAATGAGAGAGAAGGAAGAGTTGAAGAGGCAAGAGTGAAGGACCAGGAAGTGGAAATGATTACTAAGGGGGAAGTCAGAAAGGCACTACAAAGGATGAAAACTGGAAAGGCAGTTGGTCCTGATGACATACCGGTAGAGGTATGGAAGCAATTTGGAGAGATGGCTGTGGAGTTTTTGACCAACTTATTCAACAGAATACTAGCGGGCGAAAAGATGCCTGAAGAATGGAGGAAAAGTGTTCTAGTTCCCATTTTTAAGAACAAAGGGGATGTTCAGAGCTGTGGGAACTATAGAGGAATAAAGTTGATGAGCCACACAATGAAGTTATGGGAAAGAGTAGTGGAGGCTAGACTCAGGACAGAAGTAAGTATCTGCGAGCAACAGTATGGTTTCATGCCTAGAAAGAGTACCACAGATGCATTATTTGCCTTGAGGATGCTCGTGGAAAAGTACAGAGAAGGTCAGAAGGAGCTACATTGCGTCTTTGTGGATCTAGAGAAAGCCTATGACAGAGTACCAAGAGAGGAACTGTGGTACTGCATGCGTAAGTCTGGTGTGGCAGAGAAGTATGTTAAAATAGTACAGGACATGTATGATGGCAGCAGAACAATGGTGAGGTGTGCCTTAGGTGTGACAGAGGAATTTAAGGTGGAGGTGGGACTGCATCAGGGATCAGCTCTGAGCCCCTTCCTGTTTGCAGTGGTAATGGATAGGCTGACAGATGAGGTTAGACTGGAATCCCCTTGGACCATGATGTTCGCAGATGATATTGTCATGTGCAGTGAAAGCAGGGAGCATGCAGAGGAACAATTGGAAAGATGGAGACATGCACTGGAAAGGAGAGGATTGAAGATTAGCCGAAGTAAAACAGAATATATGTGCGTGAATGAGAAAAGTGGAGGGGGAAGAGTGAGGCTACAGGGAGAAGAGATAGCGAGGGTCGACGACTTCAAATACTTGGGGTCAACAATACAGAGCAATGGAGAGTGTGGTCAGGAAGTGAAGAAACGGGTCCAAGCAGGTTGGAACAGCTGGCGAAAGGTGTCTGGTGTGTTATGTGACAGAAGAGTGTCTGCTAGGATGAAGGGCAAAGTTTACAAAACAGTGGTGAGGCCGGCCATGATGTACGGATTAGAGACGGTGGCACTGAAGAAACAACAGGAAGCTGAACTGGAGGTGGCAGAAATGAAGATGTTGAGGTTCTCGCTCGGAGTGACCAGGTTGGATAGGATTAGAAATGAGCTCATTCGAGGGACAGCCAAAGCTGGATGTTTTGGAGACAAGATTCGAGAGAGCAGACTTCGATGGTTTGGACATGTTCAGAGGCGAGAGAGTGAGTATATTGGTAGAAGGATGCTGAGGATGGAGCTCCCAGGCAAAAGAGCGAGAGGAAGACCAAAGAGAAGGTTTATGGATGTGGTGAGGGAAGACATGAGGGCAGTTGGGGTTAGAGAGGAAGATGCAGGAGATAGGCTAAGATGGCAAAAGATGACACGCTGTGGCGACCCCTAACGGGACAAGCCGAAAGGAAAAGAAGAAGAAGAAGAAGACAAACAAAGATTGAACAATTTTATTCTTTTCGAGTAGCCCTCTGAAAATAGTCAATCGCTCTGATGTAAAAACGTTGTGAAAGTCAAGATTTACTGTACATGCATTTGTCTACTCCGGATCCGCACACATTTAAATCAGTATTGTTCTTATAATGTCCTCTCCTTTCTCCACTTAATTGTTTTTCTTTGTGATATGGATCCCCCTGCGGCTGTACTATGTACCTTGGGGCTGCACCAATGTACCCTGCAATTTTCCTCTGGTGTTAACCATTTTCAAAGACAGATGACAACACATAAAACTATGAGTGAAATTGGAGACTTACGAGGAGTGACATTGAGATGGAGTATACATTCTTCAGTCCCGACCCGGTTGGTGGCAGTGCAGCGGTATGCGCCAGATGCGCTGGCAGATGCGTTCCTCACATTAAGGGTACCTCCATTTGTGTCTGTAGCAAGGGCAAATGACACACAATTGCAGAAGGACAGCTGTAACAGGAAGTCCAATTGAGGGAAGGGCGTTTCTATTGGTTGGATGGCATTAGTCACAAAAACATTACCCATCACAGCCGAAGCAGGCAGCACCTTTCCATCAGTGGTCTTCTCCCAGCTATAGTGCAATGGTTTGGTGCCCTCGTTTGAAGCACACCGAAGAACAATGTCTTTACCCTCCTGCGTGAGTCCTTCAGCAGAGCACTTGGGCTTGGATGGCTTCACTATGGGGGGGAGAAAGGAGGTTAAAAATAAAAACTTGCATGTGCCCAAATAACGCATTCTTACAGTAAGTTGATTTGTTCCCTCAGTCAAAGCAGCACTCATCAGCATAATGAGAGTAGTAATCAAAGTAATTGATACAGCTGTTCTCATTACGGGAGATGTCACTCGGGATAATGGTGATGAAGAAAGGAGCCGTGTGACATTGGACACACAAACACACGTGTGCTTACACTTCAGTTTAGCAGAGAGGCACAGCTTTTCAATCTTGAAGCAGAATGTGTGCAAACACTCCTCGGTCAGTCAAGAGTGTTGGCAGGAGATGAGATGGGCAGGGAGGGAGGGAGGGATTGGACTCAAAAACAAACACCGCTCCAAATTAAAAGCAGACCAACTCCGGTGAAACACAGACACACTGTCAGCCAGGATTTGGGGGGTGGGGAGCGGAAGGGAGAGCGAAACAGCCCGTGAGGGCCACGATCCAAACCTGTCCAGTATTCTCTGTCAGGACTGACTTCGTGGTGTCGTAATGGGTTAAAAAAAAAGAGCATGAAATGGGACTTTCCAGATAAGAAGCAGGTGTCAAGCAGAAGGGTGGAGCCTCGCTGCCAGGATTACCAGTAGACTGACAGCACTTAAGTGCTCATAGTAATATTATAAACACACATGGGATCAGAGCAAAGAGAAATAAATAACTGAGCGCTGATGGACAGATGGTAGTGTGAGGGGGCCAAGGCTGAGCTATTCCTATCTGGCTGCTCTTGCGTTGTGCCCACACACACACACACACACACACACACACACACACACACACACACACACACACACGCATAGTAAATGTCAAAGAGTGATGACATTGAGAACACATCTTTTAAAGGCTGAAAGTGGATGCGTCAAAGGCTTGTAACACACAGCATCTCACATTAGGAACGTGGACCCAACGAGTAGATTTATTTGTTTGAAAGATGAGGTTAAAGGAGAAGGTGAGAGCGGCTGTGGGTGGGGGGCACCGAGCAATAAATGAGCATAGCCATACATAACCTGGCTTTGTGAAATTAATAATGAGCCTGGATTTATGAGCTGCTCAAGGCTGTGACGTGGGATGCAGCTCTCCACTGTGGAATACAGTGTTGTTGGCAGGAGGAGCACAACTTCAAAGGGCTATTATGGAACAGTTACAAAAAATAATATTATTCCACAAGTTGAAACAGAATCCAGGTAGAGCAAATCAATGACAATTGACTTATGAGATGTGCAAGACATCCCAAATGTTGGGTTTAACAGCTGGATCAAAAAAAAAATAAACATCCAGAACGTATTCACAGCGCTTCACTTTTTTAGTATTTAGTAGTAAAGGTAATACTAGTAGTAAGCCTGATTTATAAATCCATAAAAAGACCACCACCCCCACAAAATTCTACATACAGCATAACAACCCATAATGATGTGAAATACGCTCCCCCTTGACCCTCCCTCCAAATTTATTGAAAATAAGAAACTAAGAAATCACGTACACGACTTTCCTTTGCTCGTTACTGAGCTGAAGCAACTTTTGGCTGCAATTACCACCGTAAATAGTTTTTAATATGATGTCACAAGTTTGGCGCACCTTTCTTTGGACAATTTTGCCCATTACTCTTTGCAGTGCATTTCAAGTTCCATTAAGTTTGGATGGGGAGCGTCGGTGCACAGCCATTTTCAGAGCTCTCCACAGATGTTCAGATGTTGGATTCTGACTGAGCCAATCAGAGACATTCAGAATGGTCCTGAAGTCACACCTTTAATACCTTGGCTGTCCGCCTAGTGTCATTGCCCTGCTGAAATGTGAACTGTTAACAGAGTCTAAGGTCAAGAGCGCTCTCTGAAGCAGGTTTTCATCCGGGATCTCTCTGTACATCTTTCCCTCAGTCCTCTCCCAGTTTCTGCCGCTGAAAAACATTCCCAGCAGGCTCATGCTGTGGGAGTGTTTTGCTTCACGGTTGGGACGGTGTTGGCCAGGAGATGAGTGGTGCCAGGTTTCACCAAACAAAACGTCTTGCACTCATGCCAATCACGTCAATCTTGGTTTCATCATAGCAAAGGAGATTGTTGCTCATGGTTTGAGAGTGTGCCAGGTACCTTTAGGGAAACTCCAGGCAGGCTAACATACGGTTCGGTCTGGACACTATGCCATGCTGACCTGATTGGTACATTTCTCCAGAGATGGTCGTCCTTCTGGAAAGTACTCCTCTTTTCATAAAGGAATACTAAAGCTCTGACTAAAGCACTTCTCCAGAGCTCAGTTTAGTGTTCTTCCATAGTTTAGACAGGCAGCCATCTCTAAGAAAGACTCTTGGTGGTTCAGATTTTCAATGATGGAAGCCAATGTCTTCATTGGGAGCATCAAGGCACCAGATTTTTTTTTTTCCCCCCATCACGCGTTTCCATGTTTGTACAACATACACAAATAATCGTATCTCGGAGGTCTACAGGCAATTTATTTCATGCCGTGCTTAGTTTGTGTTCCAACACTGTCAACTGTATGACCTTATAAAAACCTTTACAAAGTATGTCCAATTAACTGAATTTATCACAGGTGGTCTCCAATTCAGGTGTAGAAACACTTCAAAGAGATGAACCCGATCTTAATTTTGACTTTCATGGAAAAAGCAAAGAATATTTGTGTAATGGGAGGTGGGGGAATCTAAAATTTTAAGGGGGAGCGGGGTCATTTAATTCATTTTGGGAAAAGGATATAATTAGACTTTGCAGTGATTTTATCCGCCAGTGGCTGACCGGTTTTTATATCAATTAATCGATCTGATCAGTGACATCATTGATCAGCTCCAAGAAAGACATCACCGTCATGTACAGTATATCTGAAGCCAAAAGCTAGTTTATTTTAGACAGTAGTATTCATGAAATTTTTTTCATGTCTTTTGATGTATCACTAAATATCTGTTGGCCAACTTAAAAAAAAAAAAATGGGAGAGAAGATGGCTGAGGGAGAACATGCAATGCAAGGATCAGACTATAAGACAAATTTTCTCTTTTACAATTGCACTCGACAACTGCAATAAAATCTTGTATTCCAATACCACTTCACCCCATTTCTTTTTTATGATCTCTGGGTTTTATTTATCTAACTCAAATGTGACTGGATGCACTCGTTATCGTGGGGATGACAACAAAAATGGATCGCGCTGACTGAATTATAAGAAGAAAATGGAGGAAGATCACCAGTGCTCACGACAGGGGGGGGGGGGCATCGATGTATGCCTTGCTTGAGGTAAGTCCATGAACTTTTAATACAATACGGCTTGCAAGCAGGCAACAAAACATTACGTCACCTAGCAAGCTATTGCTAGCGCTTGTGGTTGTGTGTAAACGTTGCTGCCTTCCTGTTGAATACATGATGTGACCAGAGCAGAGAATTGAAACCTTTTCTGGAGCCAAGGCACATACTTTACAATTTAAAAATCTCACAACACACCAAAAGATAAAAATGTCACAAAAAGTAGATTAATTGCTGTTTGTACTTACTGCAATCTAATAGAAGAACATTAACTAGTTGTCCGACACTATGCCACATTTGGCATGAAAAGAAATAGATGGACAAATATACATTTATTGTACCTATATTTTTTGAACAATTATGTACACAAGTATATACAGTAAATGAACGGTCATTTAAATAGACTCATTGCTCCATCTTGTGATTGGATCAGTGATCGTTATCGTTTTGTTTTTTTTAACTCGCTGATTGGTGATTGTCCCATAAATCCTGATTTGATAAAGCACTGCGAATACTTTCCAGATGCATTGCTGCACAGTGTGGATGAGGCGGCATCAGAGAAAACAACTGACATGAATTTCTGGAGCTGCAGATTGATGCTTTCCTTCTCTTAACTCCAATGTCAAGCTACAAGCTAAGGAGAACAACATAGGTGCTGGCTTGTTGTCAGCATGTGTGCATTGCTGAACATAGCAGTGTATAAGTAACACCTGGCCTGGTGTATATAAATGAATACAGGCACGTGTTTGTGTTCCTCCACACTGTGACAAGATCAACCTAAAGGTAAAATGCAGAGCAGGCAGCAACTTGTCCTCGCTTCTCATTGTCAATGCATCTTTGCCAAGAACATCCCTGGCCCTGGGGTCAATAACGATCAACCCGACAGATATGTAGCCCCCAGATATATGTAGCCTCCAGCCCTCTCACTCACTCCCTCACACACACGCACACACACACGCACACACACACACACACACACACACACACACACACACACGCACACACACACACACACGCACACGCACGAAATGGCTTAAGATGTCAGCATATTAACCAAGATCAGAGCTGGGTCACAAATACTGTCGTCTGTTTGCTGGCATTTTCTGCCATTGCATCTAACTAAACCCAAAGGCAGAAGAATCAGCAGATGCAAAACAGAACCACTGACGAAGTAAACACTGCAAATATCAGACCAGAATACTGCAATATGTTATTAAATGAAACGTGGTTAACAGAAAGTAGCTGTCATACCATTTTGAATGAGGCAACACCGGCAGATTTTAATTTTATGAACAAGTATCCAACAGGGAAAAAAGGTGGCGGTATTGCTATTAATTTTAAATCATTGTTTCAATGTAAAGAAATTATAGTGGGATATTTTAGCTCTTGAATATCTGTGTTTTTTAGTTGAGGGTGACCCAAAGGTTATCATTTTAATAATTTATAGACCTATCAGATACAATAGAAAATTTACGGAGGATTTTTTTTAGAACTGCTGTCAGTTATTTGTACTGAGTACAACTATTTTGTCATAACAGGGGACTTTAACATTCATGTTGACAATAACATGGAAAAACATCCAAAGAACGTTCTGCAATACTAGACAAATTTGACCTCTCTCAACATATTAAGAGTCCAACACACACTCAAGGTCACATCTTAGACGATTATCAATTGACATTAAGGATATGGCTATTTCTCACCATTTTTGTGTGTTTTTTGAATTACAGATTCTTCCAAAAGTTCAGACAACCTCTATCTCTATTAGGAAAAGGTACATACATGAGAGTACTAGCACTGAGTTTATGGAGACTGTGGCTCTGCCACAGACTGTCAATGCTGAGACAGTTGATGAACATTTGGACAATTTCACGTCGAAAATCACAAATGCCATGATTGCTGTCGCTCCTGTTAAAACCAAGACCATCCTGAAGTGACCTAGAACACCGTGGAGGAGCAAAATGATGGTCAAGAGATCTAAATTCCAGTGTAAGAAAGCAGAACGCAAGTGGAGAAAAACTAAACTCCATATTGACTATGACCTCTACAGACAGTGTTTTTGTAATTTTAACCAAGAGTTAGTTAGAGCTAGATAGCAACACCTTTGTGAAATCATCAGTAAGGTCCTCAACAATACTCGTGCTCTATTTGCTGCGGTTGACAAGCTTACGACCCCCCTAAATCAGATAGATCCAGAACTCGTAACAGCTGACAAATGCAACGAATTTGCCCGTTATTTTAGTGAAGAAATACAATCCATCAGGTCAAATGTCTGCACAAATCAGCAAAAAGATAGAATGATCTCACATATTTAGCCACCCAGAGAAAACTCTATTAACTTGTTAGAATTTGATACAGTTGACCAAAAAACTGCAGCGAAAACTGTTCAGCAGTTGAAACCAACAACGAGCTGTCTCGACTCAATACCATCTGACTTTTTCAAAACTATTGTGAAGTCAATGCAACCTGATTTGCAGCAAATAATCAATTGCTCACTTCAGTCTGGCGAGTTTCCCCAAAGCTCTCATAGTAGCTGTTGTTAAGCCTCTTCTAAAAAATCGAGCACTGGACGATTCCATGTTAGCAAGCTATAGACCCATCTCAAATCTCACGTTCATAGCCAAGATTCTTGAGAAAGTTCTTTTTAATCAACTCAGCAATTTCTTGAATTTAAATGGACTTTTTGACAAGGTTTCCGAACTCATCACAGTACAGAATCTGCTCTTATCAAAGTGCTCAATGATATAAGGTTCAATACTGACTCAGGAAAGGTGTCAATTTTGGTCTTGTTGGATCTCAGTGTGGCTTTTGATACGGTAGATCACAATATACTGCCAAACAGGTTGGAAACATGGGTAGGACTAAATGGAATGGTCCTTAACTGGTTTAGGTCCTACCTGGAAGAAAGGAGCTACTTTATGACCATTGGAGGTGCTCGGTCTCAGCGAATGGCAATGACCTATGGGGTCTCTCAAGGGTCAGTTCTTGGATCTCTCCTGTTCAGGCTGTATATATGCTACCCTTGGGTCAAATTCTTCAAAACTTTAATTTTGACTACCATAGCTATGCGGATAACACACAGTTATATTTAGCATTGTCTCCAGATGACTACAGTTCAATTGAGGTATTGTGCCACTGTCTAAATCAGATAACTGGATGAGTCAAAATTTTCTTTAAAACAAAAAAAAAAAAAAATCACAACAAAACTGAGGCAATTATTTTTGGCAATAAAGAAAAGAGAATTGCTGTTAGTAAACACCTGGACTCTCTATCTTTAAAAACTAAAGACAAATGTCCAAATCCTTGGTGTTCTGATTGATTCCAACCTTTCAACAATCATATCAAATCAATCACAAAAACTGCCTTCTACCCTCTGAAGAATATCCCTAAAGTGAAGTCTTGTATGTGTCAAGCAGACCAGGAAAAGCTCATCCATGCTTTTATCTCAAGTAGACTTGACTACCGTAATGGTCTTCTGAGTGGATTCCCCAAAAAGAGTATTAAACAGCTGCAGCTAATAGAGAATGCTGCAGTTCACGTTCTGACCAAAACAAAGCAGTCACGGCATATAACTCCAATCCTAAAGTCCTTGCACTGACTTCTACTCAGCTTTAGAATTTATTTTAAAGTTCTGCTACTGGTCTATAAATCACTAAATGATTTAGGTCCTGAATACATGAAAGAAATCCTTACGGAATACAAACCAAGTAGAGCTCTGAGATCGACTGACTCGGGTCAAATAGTGGAGCGCAGAGTCCAAAGCAAACATGGTGAAGCAGCATTTAGCTATTATGCTACACACAAATGGAATAAGTTGCCAACAGAGGTGAGGTCAGCCCAAAGTGTGAAAGTTTTTAAATCCAGGTTAAAAACTATTCTTTTTTTGTCCTCATGCTTTTTAGAATATATCCACTTTTTGATCATATTATATGCACTGCATGAGGTTTTAACTGTCTTTTTTTTAAATATTTTTTTGTTTTGTTTTAACTCTTTGCTTTAATCATGTAAAGCAGATTGAGTTACCTCATGTATGAAATGCGCTGTACAAATAAATTTGCTTTGCTTTGCTAATAGTAAAAAGTGTTTCTAAAAATGAAGACTTCAGCCTCACAAAGAACATACTAACCTTGAATGCTCTATTTTACTGCTTCAGGAGAAAAAGTGACAGTAAATGCAGAAGAAAGTAAAGTTAATTTACCCTGAGGTTGTACAATGCAGAGTTCAAAATTTTTCAACAAATACACACCCCTAATTTCTTGGAAATACTGTACTTGACTAAATCTGCAGTTGTGCATACAGACATATCACAAGAATTCTCAGAGTCATGGATGGGTCCATGAGAATGATTGACAGCTCCCTTTTGACCAATCAGTGCGCGTCATTTTCTGAACTCCGCCCATGCTGCCTACAGCCGCGATTCTTTACCCACAAACAGAGAGCATGGTTACTTTAAGCCTCTGAAATGAGAGTGTGTAGTCATGCTTATATCCAATTCGGAAATATGGTGCTTTGATGTGGCTGGGGAACGTGTAATGGCGACCAGCGCTATGCAGAGAGATTACTGGGAGGATATCTGGTCCACTTTCCCACCTTAAGCGTAATTTAGATAAATGCAAATGGTCGAGAAAGGCTTGTGGCCGACCTCACGATCAGATGAACGGGTCGAAGATATATCAGCACAAAGCCGTCTGTTCCAAGGTAAGTTATTCAATTAGTTGGTGTAACACCTATTGAGGAAGGAGGATGCTTTACCTGAGCTGGGTGAAACTCAAAGCTTCCAGCCAAACGTTCTTATCCATGATTAAACACATCACGTGAATACAAATGTCTTGGGCCTACATTTACGTACGTTCAGACCAACACGCACACTGCCATAATTTATGTAAATTATCCATTATGGACGTAGATATTTCAAATCGACATGTTTATGTAGCGTAAAAATGCAAAGTTACCCTGCTTTCGCATGAACAATAGGCATCAGAAATCTTCTCGCATTCGATGTCCAACATTAGTTTATGAGGTATTTGATTCTTTCGCATTGGACGGTCAACATGTTGCAGAAACTTTAACTGGCGTTGAAAGTAATTCAGGCCTTTCTGTACACTCTTAGTCAATAGTTCTGATACCATGGGCACAAAGGAAACAGAAATACTATCGGCAATTCGCTCTATTGAATCACTCGTAACATGCTTCGGCCGCAGTGCGTCCGCCATTTTGATTGGTAGCTTGGAGTGCATAACAACAGTATGCAAGTAGGCGTGGCTTAGGCGGCCTGTGCAGATCTATCCATTCTGGGATGTATAAAAGGGCTAATGTAGAATTCAAAACAGGAACTAAGAAATGTTTGTTGCAGGACCCTTTTCAATAAATTTGTAAATTGTTGTGGAAATTGATGAGAATTTTAATTTAATATGAACTCATTCATAGACAGGGTGGCCATTTTTTGCCTTATTGAGATAAAAGTCTCCTAACAGGCCACAATCAAGGAAATAACTTATTTTTCATTTACGGTTAAGTTATATGATAATGGCAGCCATGTTGGGTCAGGAAGGAAAGGGAAATAACTGCTAACTTCTACCCATGAGTTATCCTCTCCTGATACCAAAATATGGCTTCAGATTAAAACACTTAAATATTTTGATATACTGAAGGATATAATGTGTGAAAATCATGATGTGATTGATGATCGAAAACGGGACCATGCCCACGAATGGGTTAATTTAACCCCGTTCTATTTTTGATACTGCTAAGTGATTTGGTTCCTTAGCGATTCGCTTAGCGATTCCCAAATTTGGAGCTTTGGGAGAAAAAAAACATCCAGGGACGTTAAATCAAATAGATGAGTAAGTAGATAAAAACAAACAAAAAAAAAAATCCTTCTGGATATTGTACCCAGGCTTATTGTTTTAATATATAAACAATCAAAGAAAAATGATAAATGCATGGCAGCATGGGTTGCAGTATCCCGTGAAGATAGGAAAAATATTAAACATATCTGCCCACTTTGTTTTCCTTTTTGTTTTTGAATACATAATTCCAACGCAATCTGTGGATGGGGGTAAGAGTGCAGGAAACTGACAGTTCAGTACAGAGTTGAGGGAATGTGATATTGGTTGTTTCCTTTCCAGGGTGTAATTAATAATCCAAATGGCACGTGGGGGAGGTGGGGTGGATTTCCTCTGTCTGTCAGTGGTGCAGGGCAGTGACAGCCTGCTGCTCCTCTAGTTGCTCTAATACTGTATTTTAGTTCAGTGCCTGAGGACCAGCAACCTATATGAGAAACAGCTCATGTAGTGGTGTACTGAAATGAAAATTTTTGACAGAAACCAAAAACTGAACCTGGAAGCCCCAAGGCTGAAAACTGAAAGACTGAAAGGAATAAGCAATGAAATCAATCAAACTTTATTCGGGAGCACTTTTCATATACACAAAAAATAACTGACAAAAATGCAACAAACTGCAATCATTAAACTATGCCAGCTATTAATATAATTGCATTTATGGCTATGACTACATAGCGGCCAACCTACAGAAAGAACAATTTGTCTGAATTTCCATATTTTTAAAATTACTGTATGGTGAAAAAAATATTGTCCCCCTTCTCAAATTAGATTTTTGCATAGCCTTCCCATTTTAATCTTTAAAAGCATCAAACAAATGTAAATTGACGACTATAACCCAAGATGTTCTTTGTTATTACTGTTTTTACTCGTACGCTTGTTGAATGCATGTGTTAAAGATTTACAATTATTTCACATTGACGGCACTATGTCATCAAACCGTGAATGTAGAAAGTGTAACAAAGTGATTCCCCACAGTCAATTCAACTGGATAGTCAGCAAAGGGCTACATGATATTTCTCGTCAATTGTATTCTCTCATCTCTAGGATTCTCTACTCTCATGTGTACACACTTATACTCCAGCTGTCAGTGATCAACATGGTATGAGTGAGACATGTCAGAAGTCTTATTTCAGTGAAAAAAAAAAAAAAAAAAGTCTTTGGGTCCGAAACAGAAAATGCACTTCTGGGCTATTTTCAAAAGAGACAGTCCGGCAGTCGAAATTTCCGTGCATCCGATGTTACATGGAATCTATTCATCAAATTTCATCTGTTTGAAGTTAAAATGAACCAATAAGTGAAGAACATACCTTCCCTAGTTTGCTAAAGTACTGCAACTTAGTGAAAAGTAGCAAGTCGCAGCAAACTCATTAAATGTCTGAGTATAGTAACAGGCTTCGTTACAACTTTGTCACTAGTTCTGAGGTCAACTGTAGTTTTGCACAATAACTCGAGTACTAGTGGGTAAAAAAGTGGGAACACTGCAGTCCTATTTGTGTGAAGAAAAAAAAAACAGCAACCATATTTGGAAGCTGCTTAATGAAAAAGCCCAGATAACGTGGCCACGATAAGGGCACAATGCACCGCTTATCTCGAGAGTGGTGCCTGTAGGTTCCTCCCCGCCCCCACCCCCTTATACACAACTACGCAGTAGGCCAGTTTCGGGAGGCATATCACTTTTGACATCACTCGTTCAGTAGACCAATCAGCAACACTCACGTGTGTGTTGTTTTCTGAAAGAGTGAGTCATCTAACTTATACAACTGGGACGGGTCAGTCATTTTAGCCTGTGCAATAAATTGTATCAAAAATAATCAAACAGAACATAATACAAGACAGTTTGAATGTGTTGTTATGAAAAAAATATATATATACACTGTACCTTATGTAGACATACCATTAATATTATCCTATAAAGATGAACGTCAACATTGTATGAACAGTTACTTTCCAGAGTTAATCTAAGAAAAAAACTAGAACAAAACACTTTTACTCAAGACAGATACACATGATAAATAATAAATGACCTCAATGAGGTAAAAGATGATCACTTTTGACAATCAGCGTGGGTGAACACGATTGTAACACGAGGAGGTCAATGGTCTAAAGCCTCTGGGAAGGGTATGTTCTCAATTTTAGGAGGGATTAAATCAAAACAGCCAAGCGAGGCAAAGAGCGTGTGACTCGGAGCATTTCGACTGCATGTAGAGGAGGGGCTGTGCCCAGTGAGAAAAAAAAAATGTTGAAGGTAACAACGGTGGCTATCTTTTCTGCTTTTTGTTCACTCACCCATGACAATCAATCGCATCTTTCTGCTGTGAATGCCAGGAACCTTCTTCACTTTACACTGGTACGTGCCAGAGTCCGATGACTTCAGGCCTGTCAGGTTGATGGAGGCGTCCCCGTTTTTGGGGTCAGCAGAGTTGAAGTAAACTCTACCCTTCATGGGGGCATAGTAGTCCTCATAGGCCCTATCACCGGAGTACAGGATCACCTGGGAACAGAGGAGAGGGTGTTGGTTAATTAGAAATGTCCATTTATTCAGGTGAAATGTGGAAAAAAAGGAGGAATGTTGACATTTTTAAAATGTGGTTTTAAAATGCAAAAATATACACTGAACAGATAAATGTCTACACACCTCTGTTCAAAATGACCAGGATGAATGATTTCTAAACTTTTTGAGAACATTCAAGCTCATGTTAAAAGGAAGTCAGCAGACACATGCCACCATATAAAGTGCCCCTGACAAACCCCAAATAAAGTTCTACTGTTGCAGTAAGCTTTTCCTGACATTTTTGTAGTCACATCTTACAGTACAAGCCGTAGTTTGCAGAGAACTTCAACAGCATCAGAAGGCTCTCACTGTCAAAATCTCTCAGTCAGCAGAAGGATACAAATGAAATTCCAAGGCATTAAATATAGCTTGGAAAACAGTAAAGACAGGGAGAGGAGAAAGTATGGCAAAGCAGCAACAGCAACATCGAAGGAGCTGTAGGAATTTCTGGCAAGGACTGGTTGTTTAGTACAAGTGGAGTCTTCTTCACGTCTGTGCTATGGGCGAGGGTGGTAAGACAGAAGTTTTATCTTGCCAAAAAAAAAAAAAATATGTATATATATATATATATATATATATATATCATCCGAGCCCTGCTACATCTTGAAAAAACTAACGAGTCTTGCAAATGCATGTGAGATTTTTGGCACAAACACAACACGGTTCATCATCAAAAGAACACCGTACCTAAAGTGAAGCATGACGATGGCAGCGTCGTGCTTTGAGGATCAGTGTTTGCATAAAACTTGCTCTTGCTCATGCTCGAAAGCGAAAAAAGTAATCAAGCTAAGAAGAGCAACAGAACTTAATTTGGTGTTAATTATAGACACTTTTAATAGTGGCAGTTGTGTTGATTGATGGATGGAAAAATATTTTTAAATCATCCTGGTGTCTTTTTAAAAAAAAAAAAAAACAGACAGATGATAGACTGACAAATGGGGAAATGAAGTTGTGACAGAAGCAAAATTCACACATTCATACACTTACAATAATATAGAAACAACCCACAAAGTAGGAACAAATAAGTGTAGCATTGAATTGGAAATATTTTTTTTAATCTAAACTAAGAAAGGTGAAAAAATAAAATGTTGCATTTTGGTATGTGGAAAGTAACAGCTAAGCCACAGTAATACTTATGAGAAGTGGGAAGAATACAAATAATAATTATTTAATTTTTGAATGACAATTTATATTATGCCCAATATGGAGGCTATCAATTTCTTTATAAGAGTATCATTGGCGTTGAGCCAAAATCACCAAATAACCAAAAGAAAAACAAAAAAAATTCAAGCCATTAACATTGCATTATCAGGGAGAGCAAGTAATTTTCAACATTTTATATTGGTCAGAAATGTATAAAACTCACACTCAACAATAGCACAGATTTGTAAAAATAAATAAATAAATATATAATAGCCCAAACACAGGTTTTAGTCCAGAGTGCAGCAATATTCAAATGACTAAATAATACTGCACAATGAAAGTCAAATGGACGGCATGTTAAATGACCAGGATGAATGATTGATTAGAGCATCTGCCTCACAATTGTGAGGACCAGGGATCAAAGGGTGTACCCTGCCTCCTGTCTGAAGACAGCTGGGATAGTCTCTACCACTCTTGCGACCCTTACGAGGATAAGCGGCTCAGAAAATGGATGGTTGGATGAAAGTCAAATGTGAATAATGAGTACAAATGGAGAGCTACAAATGAGGATAGCGAGGTAAACAATGTATAAGTATTATGCTAACATCTCAAGAATTAGGTGGGAAGTGAATTAATATCCAGAGGAGGAAAAGTAAGCTATTTTACATCAATGTCCTTCAGTCTGCCCTACCGGTACCAAAGTGGAACAAACAAAGCGGCCAGTGTGGAGTCAAATCAACACCTGCTGTGTCAACAGAGGACAGGATACCACAATTATGTCCACTCCCCCATCCTCCTACACAAACACACTCACACTCCGGGTCTTAAGAGCAGCATAAAAATTCTGAGAAATAAAGGCCAGGTGGAGTCAAAAAAAGGAAGGCTTGTAGCCTGGAACATTTTCTTTCACCACTGCATTGGTTGAGACAACAAATGGGTTTTCTCTGCCATGATAAGGACCAGACATTCTCAGCAATACCCCAGGGTGGAGAGACGTAAAAACGAAACATGGCATTAGAGAGAGAATAGTGAAGTTATTGGTGCAGTCAAATCCCCCAGAGAAACTATCGAAGAAAACAAGTCAATGATGCTCTAGTTTGACCCATTTATGACTACTGAATAGTTTGTAGAACTGCTAGTATGGAACGCAGTGTGTGTGGTGGTGGTGGGGGGGGGGGGGGGGGGGCAGTGCTCATCTAGTACATATTACCTAAACAAGTAAATCTATTACATTTCCACTAGGTCCTCTGGGGAAGGGAATAAAATGATTCAACTTTTACAGGGGAACAAAATGTGAACAGTAATAACAGCCATATGTGAGATGAGACCACAGAGGAGAGGAAATTAAATGCCTCCAAGCTCAGCCAGACAAAATCTTACTCAAATACTTACAGGTGCACAGATGGGAGTATTTTTACACACCTCTAGCAAGATTAAAAAAAAAAAAAAAAAAATCTGTGACCTTGAGAATGCTGAATTCCTAGAAAGAGCATTGGGAAATGAAAATGAAAAGCACATGACAAGACAAGCCGGTGGAGCGGCAATGGACACAGGAGCACCACAGCACTTATGCTCATAACACATGGGACACAATGAAAGAATCGCCACATGACAGGATCGTTTCTGTGGATATCTCAAGCTGCAGAGGTTTAAAAAAAAAAAAAAGAACAAGGTGTGGTTTCAATAGGTATATGCAAATATGGTCATTGCCAGGTGATATCATTGCTTGGTGATGGGAAAAAAAAACGGGTTAATCATTTGAGAGGCAAATCAAAGGTCAAAGGCTTAAATACAGGCACAAGACTAATTTTACAGCTGAGCTTACAAAGCTCTATAATGTTAAATGCCAAAATGCAATTTTTCCCCCTTCAAAATGTGAGGTTATCTAAAGACTGCGGTGTATCAGAAAAATCTCGCCAACACAAAACCACTTAACATAGCTCTAAATAATATGGTAGCATATAACAAGAAACTCGACTTCTTCATTTAATGTTTATACTTGTGTACTATATATTGAGTACTTATTGTATCTTCAAAATGATTCCTAGGATTTTAGACAAAACTTAAAACAATGACATCTCGGGGGCATGAAAGGATGGGACACTGACATACATTTCTAAATTCAAGATTACAACATGACAGAAATAATAGATGTTAACTTACTCGTAAAATTATTTGAATACTGCTAATGATATGCTCACTTTCTCACTGTCCTGGCTATATGGATGGGTGTTGTCCAAAGCTTGCATTTGTTTGACTTTTCCTTTGTTTTGTTATTTTTCTTCTCGCTGCGTTGCTTGAACGCGGCATGCTTCTCCTTCTGTACATTCTTCAGGTGTCTAATCAAATTTGTGTTCAAGCATTTGGAAGGCGTTCCCCACTTCAGTTGTGCACAGACTGCAAATATCTTTACCTGTATGTCTGAGACACCGCAAAATAGTCCCACCCAATGACATGTTTTTTTACCGACAGGATTGGAACAAACTTTATTGGCCATCATATAATCACAGTACTGTGCTACAAGACATGACTATGCTAAAAATAAACTGGTTTATGCATTCGTACACAACAAAGACACGGAGTTAAATAGCTGATTGCCGATGTCATTGATGCGATCGGCGAATTATATCATGAAAGCCAATCAGCCGATCAACACGAAATGCTAATTATCGACCGATACCGATCCAAATGATCTAGATAACGCATTGGTGTATCCTGTTAGCTACTAGGCTTTACACGATCAGGATTGATCACCGACCTGATCACAAGAGCAACGTCTAGTTAATCTTACTGATTTATATATAGTACTTGTGTAGTCTATACTGAGTATCTTCAAAAATATTCCCGAGTCAGATCATGTATTCTAATCAGTCAGCTCAAACAAACATTACAACATGACAAATAATGGGTGCCAACTTACTGTAATTACATTTCTCAACACAACCTGAAACTTTAGAGCATGCATTCATCAGAACGCTGACATATTTATGTACAACCATTAGTGCTAGCACTAGGTTGTGAGACTACATGACATTTTGTTGCCTTCTTGTAAGCCATATCAGATTAAAAGTACATAAATATGCCTCAAGCAAACCTAGATCAAACGTCTTCTCCTGAGCACCGGTGACCACCACACATTTTTCTTCATTTTGTTCTTTTATGACCAACATATGACATGTGATCCATTGTTTGTTTCATGGCCGAGGTAACAAGTATATAATAATAATATAATATAATAATAAATAAATGACGTCAAAAGACTTGAGAAAAGGCTAAAAATAAACCATCTTTTCGATTCAAGTACATTGCATACGACAGCGACGCAGAGAAAGTCTTTTGTGCAGCCAATCAATTATGTCATTAATCGGATCGGCAAATTATGACAACGCTGGCTAGTCAATCAGCACAAAAGGCTATTTATCGGCCGATACCGATGAAGCTGATCAGATCAGTGTTAAGTCCATTAGCTACTGATGCTAATGTAACGCTGTTACATAGAAGACTAGCGGAGATGGCTACAGAGCCACTTGGGGGAAATTTAACTTGCGCAGATTATATCGGGCTAATGTTGGGCAACATTCATATCACATCTGTTGCTTTGTTTGCTGTTTTGCAACCTGTCTAACTGAACTCCACTGGGGGAATAGTTTGATAAAAATTTCATATCCTTTCATTTTCCATACATCTTATCCTAAAAGCTGCTAATGTGAAAGCTCCCTTAGCTTTGAAAACTGCATTAAAGTATAGCACAGCCGTTATTGTCTCATTACCATGGCTAGAACCTATGAAAGTCAGTGTCGCATATTTCAAGTGACATGATTAATTTGGCCCGGTTTTTGAACATAGGTGGTACTGTTCAAGGCAAAGCGCCAATACTCGAGAACTTTAATAAAATTAAAAAAGATGCAGTAAGAACATGGTTTGCTAAAATGTAAAAACCTTGTTTATAGAAAGATATTTTGGCCCTCTATTCAAGAGACAATAACTGAGATGCAATATAGTCATGCAAGGAATTGCCCTCCTGTCGTGTTTTTTTTTTTCTCTAATTATTACTATAATACCAGCCATGGCCAACCTTCTTCCATGTATTCTGTAGGCTGACAAGAAGAGCTGAAATGCACATGGGTGCAACTGAAAGCATGCCTGGCATCTCTTGTTCAAGCCCAACAAAGCTACATGCATTAGCTACGCTTCACCACCCGCCAAAAGACCTTGGTGATATGTGGGTTATGTCAGATGAAGGGGAGATCATTCCTGACAACGGTGGGAACTAAAGAGCTGAAAAATATGGTTCACTGGTATGAAGTATATTTGCAACCCTCTGAATCCCTCATCACACTGGAAGATTAAATCGTAATTTAAAAACATCACAGAATGCAAATGATGCAACCTACAGCTTCAACTTTTGTACAACCAATATTCCTTCTGCCAGAGAACATACAGCAGAGGTAAAGGATAACATTTTCAAAGGACTAGACTCTTGAACCAGATGTTTTGCTAAATTGTAGCAGGTCTGTTTACCAAAGACCACATCGCTCAAAATGAATGTCCCCTTAGGTTTGGAGCATTGTGAAGTGAATTCGAGGGCACAAAAACCCTGTCCTCTGGACATGGTGGTTTCAACTCAAGGGAGACTGTGTTTCTAAAGCTCTTATAAGATGTTGAACCAATTAGTCGACTGGTCAAAGAGTTGACTTTACTCCTCCACATCAATGTTCAAAGCTTCAAATCTACGAATTGCTAATCACGTTTTTGGCATTTCATCTAATTTACAGAGAATCTCCTCTGTCAGACTATGATGCTCCTTGGTGCAGCAAAATGTCCAGCCAACAAGGCGACAGACTATTCATACAGCGCTGATCAGAGAGTACAAAAAGAAGCTGTTTGTGGATGAGAATAACGGTTAGCCTCGCTAGCTTTGGCTATTCTAATTGCTTCTTGTCTTAAAATATTCATACCAGCGGGACCCTGAGACCGGCGGTGAGGAACGAAAGCGGCGGCCCAAAGCCAGCTCCATCTTCGTCATCAAAATGGTATGTTCAATAATGCACGGACAACAACTGTGTGCTAACGAGAACTTCATCGTCGACGGAGACGTAAATCACAATTTGCGTAGCTTTACAGCAACACTGTATTATAATTAGGCTTCACAAGATCAATATTTTTGGGGTCAATCACAGAGTTTAAAAAAAAAAAGGAAAAAAAACATCACTAATCTGTTCACAAGATTGAGTAATGTAGTAAGTAAGTAAATCCCAATTTACTATATATAGTGGTGTACTTAACGACTCAAAAAATATATATTTTTTTTCTTTCAGCTTGTCCCATTAGGGGTCGCCACAGCATGTCATCTTTTTCCATATAAGCCCATCTCGTGCATCTTCCTCTCTAACACCCACAGTCCTCATGTCCTCCCTCACAACATTCATCAACCTCCTTTGCTATCTCTTCTCCCCGGAGTTTCACTCTTCCTCCTCAACCACTCTCATTCACGCATATATATTCTGTTTTACTTACGGCTAATCTTCATTCCTCTCCTTTCCAGTCCGTCGCTCCATCTTTCTAACTGTTCCTCTGTCTGTTCCCTGCTTTCACTGTAGATCACAATATCATCTGCGAACATCATGGTCCAAGGAGAATCCAGATTAACCTCATCTGTCAGCCTATCCATTATTACCGCAAACAAAAAGGGTCTTAGCGCAGATCCCTGATGCAGTCCCACCTCCACCTTAAATTCTTCGGACACACCAATAGCACATCTCACCAATGTTCTGCTGCCCTCATACATGTCCTGTACGATTCTAATTATATTTTATATATATATATATTATATATATATAATATATATATATATATATATATATATATATATATATATATATATATTATATATATATATATATATATATATATATATATATATATATAAATAATTGTTTTTTTCTTTCCCCCCCGCCACACCAGACTTGCACATGCAGTACCACAGTTCCTTTCTTGGGGCTCTGTCATAGGCTTTCTCTAGATCCACAAAGACACAATGTAGCTCCTTCTGACCTTCTCTGTACTTTTCCACAAGCATCCTCAAGGCAAATAATGTATCTGTGGTACTTTATCTAGGCATGAAACCATACTGTTGCTCGCAGATACTTACTCCTGCCCTGAGTTTAGCCTCCACTACTCTTTCCCATAACTTCATTGTGTGGCTCATCATCTTTATTCCTCTATAGTTCCCACAGCTCTGAACATCTCCTTTGTTCTTAAAATTGCAGACTAGCACACTTTTCCTCCATTCTTCTGACATCCTTTCTCCCGCTAGTATTCTATTGAATAAATTGGTCAACAACTCCACAGCCACCTCTCCAAATTGCTTCCATACCTCCACTGGTATGTCATCAGGACTAACTAGCTTTCCATTTTTCATTCTGTTCAGTGCTTTTCTAACTTCCCCCTTACTAATCATTGCCACTTCCCGGTCATTCACGCTTGCCTCTTCTACTCTACCTTCTCTCCCATTTTCTTCATTCATTAACTACTCAAAGTACTCTTTCCATCTATTCAGCACACTACTGGCACCAGTCAACATATTTCCATCGCTATCCTTAATTACCTTTACCTGCTGCACATCCTCCCTATCTCTATCCCTCTGTCTAGCCAACCTGTAGAGCTCCTTTTCTCCTTCTTTCGTATCCAAACTGGAGTACATGTCGTCATAGGCCTCTTGTTTAGCCTTTGCCACCTCTACCTTTGCCCTACGACGTATCTCCTATTCCTTACGCCTCTCCTCAGTCCTCTCCGTGCCCCACATTTTCTTCGCTAATCTCTTTTCTTGGATGACTTCCTGTATTTTGGGGTTCCACCGCCAAGTCTCTTTCTCCCCTTTCCTACCAGAAGACACCCCAAGTACTCTCCTGCCTGCCTCTCTGAATATTTTGGCAGTAGTATTCCAGTCTTCTGGGAGCTCTTCCTGTCCATCTAGAGGCTGTCTCACCTCTTTCTGGAAGGCCACACAATATTCTTCCTTTCTCAACTTCCACCACCTGATTTTCTGGCTCTACCTTTGTCTTCTTAGTCTTCCTACCCACTACCAGAGTCATCCTACACACCACCATCCTATGCTGTCGAGCTATACTCTCCCACACCACAACCTTACAGTTGGTAACCTTCTTCAGATTACACTGTCTGCACAAAATATAATCCACCTGCGTGCTTCTTCCTCCACTCCAATAGCAAAAAAAATAATAATTTAAATATATATATATATATATATAAATTTACAATAAATAAGATATCTTTGTTTATATATTTATGTCAGTGAGCCATAGTCACATACAGAACAAATGGGTCTTCTATTAGATTGCAGGACGGACAAACAGTAATTATTGCATCCACTTTTTGTTTGTCGACATGCATTTTTCAATTGTAAAATGTTTTTTGGGTCCATAAAGGTTGGAAATCACTGCTCCAGTCAGGTCATGTAGTTTAATCAGCCAGGTCAAAGCAGCATTATTACATGACGGAAGTAATGGGCAATAACTTTCTGTAATTAACTTTATTGTAATGAAATTACTTCACCCACAGCAAAACCTAAGAACATTATTTTACAGAATGCCAGCCAGCATGTTTAGGGACAACATAACATTTTGTTGGCTGCTTGCGAGCAAATTGTATTAAAAGTATGTAAAGATACCTGATACCCAACACGTTTTTCCCCAATTTCTTCTAATAATACAGTCGGCGCAATACACTCCTGTTGTCTTTGCCACAGTAACAAGTGTATCCAGTCATGCTTGAGTTGACAAGATGAAGCCCAATAATCGTAAAAAACGGGGTGCGGTGGTATTGGAACAAGATTATATATTGTAGTAGTGATTACTATATAAAAATGCTACAGATATAGTACAATCGTGAAAGACCAAATTTGTCTTATAGTCTGATCTGGACATTATGTGTTGCCTGTCTAAATTGTGTTGTCTGTCCCACATGGATGTTTTTTTTTTTTTATAACTTTATTGGCCGTCAGATACTTACAATACTATGTCAAAAACCACACAACAAGGCAAAAAAATAAACAAACTTTTGGATTCAAATATACAGTAGTGTTCAAAATAATAGCAGTCCAATGTGACAAACCAGATTAATCTACATTTTTAGTGTATTTTTTATTGCTACATCTTAAACAAGTTACCAGTAAGTGCAGTAGATTATCAGAAAACTATCAAAAAACAACAAATAAATAAATAAAAAACAAATAAAAACCTGAAAAGTGGGGCGTGCAAGATTATTCGGCCCCCTTGCGTTAATGCTTTGTAGCGCCATCTTTTGCTGCAATTACAGCTGCAAGTCGCTTGGGGTATGTCTTTTTCAGTTTTGGACATCGAGAGACTGAAATTCATGCCCAGTCTTCCTTGCAAAACAGCTCGAGCCCAGTGAGGTTGGATGGAGAGCGTTTGTGAAAGTCAGTCTTCAGCTCTGCCCACAGATTCTTGATTGGATTCAGGTCTGGACTTTGACTTAGCCATTCTAATACCTGGATAAGTTTATTTGTGAACCATTCCATTGTAGATTTGGCTTTATGTTTTGGATCATTGCCCTGTTGGAAGATAAATCTCCGTCTCAGTCTCAGTTCTTTTGCAGACTCCAACAGGTTTTCTTCCAGAATGGTCCTGTAATTGGCTCCATTCATCTTCCCATCAATTATAACCATATTCCTTGTCCCTGCTGAAGAAAAGCAGGCCCAAACCATGAGGCTGCCACCACCACTTTGACAGTCGGGAAGGTGTGTTCAGGATGATGAGGTGTGTTGGTTTTACGGCAAACATATTGTTTTGCATTGTGGCCAAAAAGTTCGATTATGGTTTCATCTGACCAGAGCGCCTTCTTCCACATGTTTGGTGTGTCTCTCGGGTGGTTTGTGGCAAACTTTAAACGCGACTTTTTATGGACATCTTTGAGAAATGTTTTTTTTTCTTGCCACTCTTCCATAAAAGCCAGATTTGTGCAGTGTAGTGCAGTGCAATGCAGTGCAGACTCTCCCACCTCAGCTGTAGATCTCTGCCGTTCATTCGGAGTGATCATGGGCCTCTTGGCTACATCTCTGATCAGTCTTCTCCTTGTTTGGGGTGAAAGTTTAGAGGGACGCCCGGGTCTTGGTAGATTTCCAGTGGTCTGATACTCCTTCCATTTCCATACGATCGCTTACACAGTGCTCCTTGAGATGTTGAAAGCTTAGGAAATCTTTTTGTATCCAAATCCGGTTTGAAACATCTCCACAACAGTACCTCGGACCTGCCTGGTGTGTTCCTTGCTCTTCATGATGGTCTCTGCACTTTAAACAGAACCCTGAGACTATCACAGAGCAGAGCAGACTTGATTCCACACACATGGATTCTATTTATCATCATCAGTCAACATTGGATCATTCAGAGATCCTCACTAAACTTCTGGAGTGAGTTTGCTGCACTGAAAGTAAAGGGGCCAAATAATATTGCACGCCCCACTTTTCAATTTTGTATTTGTTGAAAAAGTATAAAATATCCATTAAATTTGTTCCACTTGTTCTTGATTCTTGACAAAAAAAAAAAAAAATTGAAGCCTGAAATGTGGCGAAAGGTTCAATAGTTCAAGGGGGCCGTATAGTTTCACAAGGCACTGTTAGGGGAGGGGGGGGGGTCGGAGGGGGCATTTTACGATCCTTGGCATAGCATATTGTTGCTACTGCACCAAACATCAGAAACGACAACCCGTGAGTTTGTTTCAACTTAGGGTTAGGACAAAACATGTCAACTACAAGGGTTAGCCACTTTTAAAAGAAATGTGTCATGACTCCGGCCGATGACGCGGCCAACCCGGAAGCACAACAACGTGAGCTAAAACTATGTACTACGATCATAATGGGCATATTTAAAAACTATTAAAATAATATAACAAAATGGGATAGCGCACATAATTGAGATGCTTGCTTTTTTTAAAATGCCCATAACGCTCATTTGTACGTAGTTTGAGCTCTCGTTTTGATAGCGACCTGACGCTATGAAGACCTGCTACAGATTGTAGCCGAACGGGGGCAAGAGGCTGTGCTGTTAGCACGGTGGACCTTGACAATAATGAGAAATAAAGGGAACCAAGACTCTTGAGATTTAAAAAAATATTTCCTTACAAACGCCGAGGATAGCCCCAGAGGATGACAATTACGTGGGAGCAAGATGGGATCACTGTTCATGATGCAATGCAGGAGGCACCGGAACTGGACCAAGTCATCAGTGATTAGTTCCACAGCGATGCACCAAAGGTGGCAACGATGGATCTTTTTCAGATTGGAGATGAGTCAGATGCTTCTTTCGAAGTCTTGGCCAAGGATGTGTCATGTAGTGGATAAACTGCACTATACAGAAACGTCTTATACACAAATATTTAATGCAAAAAATATTTAAGTTAAACAGTGTTAAATAGTTTATCTAATATTGTAATATGTGTTGTCAAAAGTATTAAAAAAATGTTACGCCATTGTTGAGCATTTATGTTAGTCGGTTGTGGGATTCTGTTCTGACAATTGTGGGGACCATGACAAGTGTGTCCTGTGGCCTGTCCCAAGATATAAATTACCGCTGCATCATTACATGCGCACAGATTATTATTATTGATGATTTTTTGGAAAAACAATACAAGTACAAACAATAAAAGTACAAACCTAGCAATATATAAATAAAGATAATTCCTAATTATTAATAAAATAAAAATAAATAAATAATTTTGAGCATATGGATAGCAAACTGGTGGTGCGCATTGTAGATTGGCAGAAGGGTTTCCCTGATTTTTTTTTTTTAGGTCAACTTTGGGGGTGCGCATTACACTTCAGGACGCATTATACTCGAGAAATGATGGTATTTTGAACACTAATGTATTGTGCGCGATGGTGACGAAGAGTAATTTGCGGAGCCAATCAATGACGTCATTTATCAGATCATTGAATTATGACAAAGCCAATCAGCATAAAATGCGAAATATCGGTCAATACCGATCAGTCTGATCGGATCGGTATAAAGTCTAGTCATAATACACCAAAGTATGGCATGCTACAAGCTTGCGGAAATATTTGGCCCCAAAAAAAAAAAGCATTTACACGCAAAAATTCAAGTCTATCCTCAAATATGATGAAATCCCAAGTGGAATAGAACCACTGAAATAAATTATTTTTAGAGCTTTGCTATAATGTCTTAAACATTAAATTAACATTTGACTTTTGATAGAGCTTAAAATGTGAATGAACTCATCCTGGTTAAAGGCAATACCAGAAGGAGCATGAGTGATGAGCGCAATTTTTATAGGTCAAGGAGAACAAATCTGTTTTAAACCAATTAAAAATATCTGAAAGGTTTTATCACTATAAATTAATCATACAACGAAGGCATGATATATTTATTATTTAACGTATTTATCCAGGTAAGGCACTTCAGATCAGATTCTCATTTGAAACGCCGACAGAGCTGAAGAGGACTTACCACTTGATTTCCACAAACTGAGGCTAAGAACTTCAACAAGGTTCATAAGATTTGACTTTTCATCACAGGTGATTAACTCAATGTACAATTCAAAAAGACATTGGTTATGATAGAATTGTGCAAGACAGCTCACAAATGGCGAGGGAAATGTTAAATTCTTTGCTGCACATAAAAATGAGCCATCAGCCACAAGATAGAGAAATGATGAGAAAGCTTTTTAAGAGCTGCGAAGTGTCGCAGTAAAGCAATAATAGAAGACTAGAATATGACGAACGGTAACAAAACTGTTTCTATGGCTCTAATAGCCTTTAGAGTATGTGGGAATACATTGGAGCCCTGGAGTTGTGTAGTTTTCCCTTCACGTGGCTGAGTGCCATGTTGGAAAGGAAAGACAGGCTGGAATAAAAAAAAGACCCTCCATCACTTCTACTGTGTGGGCAAGACAGAGAAAAAGGTGAGACAAACTCACTGGAAATGACTGTGGCTCAAATTATATGCGCTCATACATACTGCATATATTGAAAGCCCATATAAAATACACAACTAGTGTTTGCCCTGCATTCCATTTCACCTCTTGTTTAATAAACCATGTAGGGACGGCAAATTGACGCCAAAACCCACACACCGGCAATAGAATCAAACCTTTGGCGCTTATTTCACTTGGTCATGTGTACATGTGATAAAATGAAGAAAGAAAAACAGTCACTGAAACTGAAAAAAAGTTGTAATAAAATTACAAAGAAACACTTGTTTTTTGCGTGGTTTGAAATCATTATTTTAAAAGAACAACTCACGAAACCTGGCCTGGACAAAAATAATTGTACCTTGAATGTAATGTATTCTTTGACAGCCCTTTGAGGGAAACCATTTCCGGACAGGTATTTATGCTCACTTCTTGGGCTCAAACTGTTCAACCTGTCTTAGGTTTGAAGGTTGCCTTCTTCAGGCTGTTTCTAAGCTCCTACAAACATTTGGCCCATGTGTCTTGTTGATGAAAATGTGCAGAAGCAAGCCAACTATGGAAGATCAGGTTGGACTGTTCCTATGAACAATTTTTAAAAATGAAAATAAAAACAAAAACGTTTCTTGCTCAAAAGCTCTAATCCAACTAATGTCCAGGTTTGTGTGTGTGACACATACCACTTTGTCTTCCTTCTGGTTGTCAGAGGAGAGCAGGCTCCATTCAATATCCAGTGGGCCAGAATCCGCGGGGCTTAAATTGAACATGCAATCCAGTTTTACGCTTTCCCCACTGGCTTTCTCAATAGATGTCGGCCCTGTGGATGTTATCTCCAGTCCAGTCGAATCTGTACGGAAACACAAACAGAATGAGTGTCGACAATTGAAGACGGCGCAGTGCCAGCACATGATTTCATACTACCTAAATTGAAGCAAAATTAGTTGTCTGCATTAAGATTTTGTTATTGAATAAATCTGTACTGACTAGCATGGCAGACAAAAAAAAAAAAGAATCCCGGTAGTCTGTCAAATGTTTTGGTTCCAAGAATGTTGCACTCATAAAATAACTATGGCTACATCCAGTTGTAGCAACGAAGTACCTCTTAAAATATGCATAATGTAAAACACAGTGAAAAACACAGTAATAGAGTAGAGCATAGCTTAACGGAGGGAAGGGTGATAACCAATGCATGCTGTAGCCTTTTTTTTCAAACTGAGAAGATTCGTAAGCATTTATTCTTAGAAACGAATAAGCATCATTTCCTGGGTACATCAACTGGGCTAATATTCTCCATTCAATCGATTTAAACGTCAGTAAGGAAGAGTGCATGGCGAATGGAGTTGTCAGATGTGGTCTCAACACATTAAAAGCCATCTGATTACATCCACCTTTGAATCAGCCAGTGTGAGCTTCATAAAATAAAAAAACGCCACCATATGTCACTGCTGAAGGTGTAGCAAACAATGTCAAAGAGAAAACATGGACAGATGTCAGTTAAATTTCCTGTAGATTAAAAAGAAAAAAATCTTCTTTATCCTTGCTGAATGAATACAAACAAAACAAAGTATCAATTCAAGTTTCATTTCTGTCTTATCGAGCTCGTACACAAAGACATGGAGATGACTAACTTCCGAAGGCAATTAAAGTAATTGCAATGGGAACCAAACGGTGCAACTGTGAGCTCTTCATTAACAACAAAAATTTGCATATTCTTTCTGGATAGTTCTCAATAATTAGGAGACTTAAGCAGATCTAGTTGGCGGTGCAGCAACAAACATCCTTTTAAACACTTGCAAGACCTTCTCCGAAGTTATTGAACCATTACATCTGTTTTATTAATGTGACAGACACAAGGGTGTGTGGGTGCCTCAGCGTGGCAGTCGGCAGCGCTGTTGGTTGTTTTCATTCACATTAACATATCACAGCATGCCCAAAGTCGAAGTGACTGTCAGCGTATCAAAAATGGAAATGGACAAATTCCTTTTTGTTCTAGATATTGATATACAAGAGAAACGCATAACATGAGGTCCAAGATTGTGGGTATAAAAAGTGGGAGCTACAGGTTGAGCTCTCTGCCTCATTTCACAACCATCAGCTCAATTTCATGTTGGAATCGGGCCATATTTACACAAGTGAATTAAAATACACCAAACAAGTGTAGAGTCACAAGCACTGACGTTGGGGCTTAAACTCGCTGAGCATTTACGCAAACATACTTTTAACATCCTACCCACTGGTGCTCCAGCTGGTCCGTTGAACACTTTGACAGACAGTGGAAGTGGAAGTCATTGTTGAAGTTGAAAGTCATTGCATTCGGCCAGAGACAAATGAAGCAATAAAGAAAAGTGTCTCAGAATGGAATGGAGAAAAAGCTTTAAAATACAGTGATATGGAAGCTTGAGCATTTTTCAAAAGGTGCTCGTCAGAGGAGAAAATTGCATTCAGTGATGAAAATGACTGACGGTCTATACCCTGTATATCAATCACAGACCATTATTTTGGTCAAGCGTCATTGTCAGGTTTGTGTATGCAAAGGCTCTCAGGTGACTGCAGTGCCAGGGCAAAAGAACACGGAATGGAACGGGTGATTCGCTATTGCAGGAACACAAGGGAGATATACACCTGTTAAATCCAGCTAGAGCAACAGCACCCTTTTCTAGAGGAATTACGCTTCATACAATTTACTTGAGCAATCGCTACTAAACAGCAAATACACTATGAGAGAGTCAGAAAAGCCACTTCAAAGTGTACCCTGCCTCCTGGATACATATAATTTCCATCCATCCATTTTCTGATCCGCTTATTCTCACAAGGGTTGCGGGACTGCTGGAGCCCATGCCAGCTATCTTCAGCCAGGGTAGACTCGGAACTGGTTGCCACAGAATTATTTATATTTCATAAAAGACGGAGATAATTTTACACTTGAGATCCCAATGAGTCCCGGGATGCACTTGCCATGGAAACAATGAGCACCAAGCCATGGCACAGTAAGTCCCTGCAATTTATCACAGCATACAAATACAGAAAGTTTAAGGCTGCCACGATACTCTCTTAACCAATGTATTTCCCCAAAAGCTTTCAAAATGATAGTATCAATGTTTCTTATGTCACGGACATGAAAGCAAGAAGACTTGTATCTTCAGTATTGCAAGCATGCATGCTAGCACATGTTTTAGTGTGTATGTAAGCTACCATATGATGCCGCTCACGGGACAGATAAGAATAATTGCTTTCTACATCTGTAAGCAAAAGAAGCTTGCATACACGTACACGGACACCCAGATTCTTGAATTCTATGGCCCCTACACTCAAAGCATCATTGTAATTAAAAAAATAAAAACTCAAATCACCAAATATACCTTATACAAGACCTTAGAGTTTATCTTTAATATGAGAATCACAAACGTCCCTTTCCATTGAAGAAGATATGCAAAGTAAGGCAAACATTGGCAGTGTTACGACACCGCACAATTTGTAACAAATTATGAAACCTGAAGCTTCTCATTCACTTGTAATTAATTATTCCTACCATCTATCTACTTACCAGGAGTCAAAGTTTTTCAAATATTTGCAAAAACACAAACCCTGGAATTGACACTGTGTGGAATAAATTCATTTGTCTCAGAGTATATTGAGGCTGCATTATTGATGTCTGAAAAATACCCTGAACAAATATTAGACATACTGTACATACTGTAGTTAAAGTATTCCTCAAGAAGTCTTTGACATCAGAAATCAGTCTTAGTTTTATATGACAGCAACAAAGATAATATACCAGTCAGACGAGAGGTCTTTACCCCACTAGTACAAAATACAGATATACATCAGATGTACATAGTCGTTAATTAGCACCCAAGGATCAAGACCGGGCGGCACGGTGGTCTCAGCTGGAAAGCGTTGGCCTCACAGTTCTGAGGTCTTGGGTTCAATCCCGAACCCGCCTGTGTTCTCCCCGTACCTGCGTGGGTTTCCTCCGGGCACTCCGGTTTCCTCCCACGTCCCAAAAAACATGCAACATTAATTGGTCACTCTAAATTGCCCCTAGGTGTGATTGTGAGCGTAGCTGTTTGTCTCCATGTGCCCTGCAATTCGCTGGCAACCAGTTTCGGGTGTACCCTGCCTCCTGCTCAGTGACAGCTGGGATATGCTCCAGCACTCTCTGCGACCCTTGTGAGGATAAGCCAGGAAGAAAATGGATGGATCTATACAGTACTGTACTAAGACAAGGCTTTGCGTCTCAACATAGTCAGGAGGCTTCATATTTCAAGGGGGAGTAAACATTGGCTAATTAAAAAGTTACCGGAATTCTCAATCCACAGCACCGTGTCTTTCAGTGCCGCACTCCCCCCGCCCCCATTCTACAACCCAACATGGTTACTGAGAGACTGAAAATGAGCACAAGGAATTAATGGTGTCAGCATCCCCCATTCAATACTCCCACTTCCACTCTCCTTCTTTCATTCACCAATCCTGCCAGCACTTTTTCTCCATTTCTGCCCCCCTACTTGCAGACCAAGTGACTGCGGAGAGCCTACCCCCAAACCTCCAATTGTAACTGTGCTCGCCCCCCTCCACCTTTGTTGGCAGACAATGGTGAGTGAATTCTGTCTCCTGGCAACCAATCCCGCAGAGAAGGGTGGGCTGCTGTGCCGATTGAGAGACGGAATTAAGAGAGGAAAGGTGTAAAAGGAGTGAAAGACAGCTTAAGATGCGGCTACTTTAACGGAAAAGAGAGATACTTTGAAATATATTTACTGTATTTTTTTATATATACAGAATATTTACACATGACTACATTTCTATCGACGATTGAGAAATTCATTTTAAAGGGATAATGCAGATATACAGCATTATTTGATCAAATGATGATGGAATAAACACGACATTAGCGATTCATTATTGCAAAATCGCACGCTCGGGGAAGTGGAATGAGTACATGAAATAGCTTATACACTTTTGTCATCACAAACAGTTAAGTTTGTCCCCCTGTGACTGTTCCGGAGACAACATCAATTATCTTGCTCACAGCACAAGATAACTCCTTAACTTGGTTGCCGCTCAGAAGGAAGTCTCCGAATACTCGCCCAAGTGCACCCAGTGGAATTTAAAGCGATGTGTGTGCCCTGTGTGCTTTTGTAGTGACCTTTATTTAGCGTTGCACAGGGCTGGGAATGTTGAACCATTCCGATTGTGCTGTAATGCAACCTGAAAGCTCCGCTTACCAGACAGAGCAGCCATCAATTCCTAGTGAGTGTGACCTAAAGGGTATTTTGACATAATTGGACATTAAATAATGAAGGGGTGACAAAAGGCGCAAACTTTTCTTTGGTGCGTGTGTGTTTGACACCTTTTAAAACGGGCCTGCGGGTGATGTTTTGATGTCATTATAGTGGACATCCACAGAAGATATTGTCAACCAGGGGTCTCAAACTCAATTTACCTTGGGGCCGCTGGAGGCAGAATCTGTCTAAGAGTGTGCCACGGATGCAGATGCCCATGCGCGCATTATTTAAATTAGAAACTAAAAAAAAAAAAAAAACTTCTTCTCAAATGTATTTCTTGTTTTTTTTTTTTTAAAAAGTATAAGGATGCTGGTGTAAACAAGCTGTGTGCAAAATTACGAATAAAACTCTCAATGGCAACACTGCTTTGAATTTCACTCACTGAAAAATGTTTCTCTACTTGTATCAAGCCTGGTCGATGTCACGCCCCCACGAGCCATTTACCCCACCCTGATTGGTAGGGTCATCTGCTCTGCACACAACATTGTAAAAGTCCCATTCAGAAAACTCGAGGACTGCACCAACGTAAAACTTTCAAATTAAGGTGTGGACCACAAAAATATCATCTTGTGGGCCGCAAATGCCCCCCGGGCTGCCAGTTTGAGACTGCTGATATAAACACATTGTCACCGAAAGTAACAATTACAAAGGACCCAAACTTGATGTACCAATTCATGACTTCCCTGCAGTTGCTGCTAACATAAACTATCAATAAAAAGGCGGTAACTTAATTATAATTCCTGAATTCAAATGAGTCAGAAGCCCACCATCCAGTTAGAAATGACGGATGGCGCTGAACTGAATTGAGGCAACAAAGGAACGACAGATGAGGGAGGGAAGCAGAAAGGAGGTGGGGCGGAAACTCCCAGTGGTGTTTAGTTTAATGGTCAGACAATGAAAAAGTCAGCAAGTCTTAATTGGACTTACTACATCATTGTCAGGGGGATGCAGGCATTTGATTTTAAGCATTTTAAGTATTGTCCTTTGACAGGAACGTTTCCTAACATTTCTGCCACCAGGGGTAGTTCAACAGCAGAGAACAAAAGCTCCCCACCCTATAGCCTCCATCCCATGCGAGATAAAGTACCTTTTTAACTGTGGTGTGAAAAGTCATAAGAATGGGCACCATCTACAGTGACGTGAAGACCATGACTGAAACATACAGTATATTTCTCGACCACAATCCGTTCCAGAAGGCGGTTCGAGTAGTGATTTGTTCGAAAACTGAAATCGATATTAATTAACAATTAATGGAAAAGGAAATAATATGTTCCAAGCCCAAGCAATTAGGCTTTAAAAAAATGCACTTTTTTAGATTTTCCTGATAAGAAACTGCATATTGGAAATACATGTGTGGATTAAATACTTTATACAGTCACCTTACTACACTGAATGTGAATAGAACCATGACCTTAACACCAAGGTATCAAATTTTGATTTTGGACTCACCATTATACCTCTACAAATAACCCTGATAAATTGATAAATAGGACCATTATAACCATGGCTTATTTAGGGCGGCATAGTGGCTCAGCTCAGCTGGTAAAGCTTTGCCCTCACAGTTCTGAAGTCCCGGGTTCAATCCTAGACAATCCTGTGTGGAGTTTGCATGTTCTCCCCGTGCCTGCGTGGGGTTCCTTCGGGCACTCCAGTTTCCTCCCACATTCCAAAAACATGCAACATTAATTGGACACTCTAAATTGCCCTTAGACGTGATTGTGAGTGCAGCTGTTTATCTCTAGGTGCCCTGCCACTGGCTGGCAACCAGTTCAGGGTGTACCCCGCCTCCTGCCCGTTGACAGCTGGGATAGGCTCCAGCACTCCCCGTGACCCTCGTGAGGATAAGTGGTGAAGAAAATGGATGGATTGACAAAAACATCACTGAGTTACACAAGAAAACACAATGCAATATTAACTGACAACATTTATTAAAGGCACAAAAAAAAATCAAAACCTTTCTGACCCTCTGTGAAAAAGTCATTCTTCCCCTTTTTCTTCTTTTTCTTTCAGCTTGTCCCATTAGGGGTCACTACAGTGTGTTATCTTTTTCCATCTTAGCCTATCTCCTGCATCTTCTTCTCTAACCCTAACCAATCTTTGCAGATGTGTGCTCTCTGACTTGTACTCACTTCTATGTCTTTGTGCCTGTGATGCCTGATGTTTTGCGTTTTCTTTCTAGCTCAAACCTTTTGGGTGAACTGGCTTTATAAGGAATAAGTCCTCATTGGCCAACTCATTTTGAATGACAACTAACGCCTCCGGATTTTTTTTCCTTTTCTTTTCACGTCACACTGAGCAGAACCAACGACAAGAATGCAAGATTAAAATTTTGATCACCCCAAGGAAGTGTAAGTATGTCATATATATCAATGCAATACTCGGAAGAAGTGGTGTAATATGCTAGAAACATGTTAGAAGCGTGCAGAAGTTTTGATTGGTAGTGGTGTTTTTTTGTTCACGATTTAAAACGTTTTTGTAATTCTTTTTGACACAAATCTGGTCCCACAAGAACCAATGACAGATTCATCCATAAGACGGGGGCTTTGTTTGTGTCTCTCGGCGCTCCCTCTCTCTCTTTCTCTCTCTCACACACACACACACACACACACAATAGTGGCTATATGATGGCTGGCTGTGCTTTAAATCTGATAGGTATGGCACCAAGCCACAGATAACATGAAAAAAACAGCATGAGTGCCAAGATGGTCTAAGAGGAAATTAAACACCAATACGTGTAAATGGAACAAAGATGTTGAATGTTAACAATTAGCTTAATAAAATTTAATGACATACTGTAGCTGGCCAATAAGGGTGACGGCAATATACTATGGGGAACATTCACTCTTCAGTCAAAGATGCTGTAAGTACAAAATTGTGTCCTCCAAATTTTGCAGAGGAGAACACAATTCCCAGCGAGCAATATGAAAGCATGCGAAATTAGTTTGCATGGCTTGAGGAGTGGTGCAAACTAGACGTCCATCCATCCATTTTCCTTACCACTTCTCCTCGTAAAGGTAGAGGGCATGCTGGAGGCAATCCCAGGTGGCTTCGGGCGAGTACACCCTTAACTGGCCCTCAACCAATCGCAGAGCACATAGAAACAAAAACACATTCGCACTCACATTTACACTGGCAATTTAGAGTCTTCAATTAATCTCCAATACATGTTTTTGGGACCTGGGAGGAAACCGGAATACCCATGCACGCATGGGGAAAACAAGCAAACTACACACAGGAGAGTCCAGATTGAATCCCAGGTCCTCAGAACTGTGGAGATGTGCTAACCGGTCCGCTACTGTGCCCTTCAAACAGGGTGTGTACATCACAAACTGGTAAGATGGGGCCTACAAAACAGGATGATTAAAATCTAAGATAACCACAAAGAATTTATATTACAAGGAGTCCTCTGGTCACAACGTCGTAGACCTACGACATTTTGACGTTTGACTTGTTTCAGGTGTCCAAGTTAATGTTAGCAATGCCATATTGGTCACTTGAAATGAACATGTTAGTTTTCATATGTCAATCTTCTGGGAAGTTTGATCAGTTATCTGCTTTCAAAGTTTTTGGGGCAAACCCCCCTGTCTCCTGAAATTGTCTCCAACTGGGGGGGGGAGCACTGAATATTGCGATAGCGCTGAAAATTGTTAACAAATTGGGGGGCACCCTCCAATTTGAAATCGACTGCACTAGGCAGTCAGCCCTGCAGTGTAAATCCAGTCTAAAATTACAAAATTACATGAAAAGCACAAAAAGAGAAAACATGAAAGCCACAATGGTCCATCGGTTGCACTCATTGGGTGTCTCGGTCTCACCTGACACAGGGCTTTTTCTATGCAAAAGGGAGGGGGGTTGGGGTCTATGCTACAGACTCTATAATACCCCCCCACCCCCACCCACCCTCGACCCCATACAAATAGAGTGGGCCTGATACAGACTGAGCCCCTGCTGGCGCCCCAACCCTAACCTTTGTCAGTGCCCCAGGGCATAATTCCAACTGTGATAGGAGCCAGCAACAATGTTCAACCAAACTTAATGCAACACAGCAAAGCTTATTCATCCAGACTTGTGATTGACAAAAACAGTCTTTTGAGACATCAGGAAGTTGATAGAGAGGCAACTTTTATTGGAGATGACTGAGTGATAAGAAAAATAAAATTAATCGCCCATAATAAATAAACTTAATCTTCGTTGTCTTTAAATAATAACTGACTAAATGGGTTCTCATGGTAAAATTGCGATTATTTTGTTTCCAAGCTTGTATAACTTACTAAAATTAGACGAGGTTTTCAAGGTACACTGCGGTTTTAAGTCAAGGCAGTTTTCAAAACGGTCTTCCATGAGGCGCTGTTTTTTTTTTTTTTTTTTTTTTCAGTGACACCCCCCACCCCATTCCTTATAGGAGCATTATTATTAATCCCAGTGCAGTTCAAAAGCGGGCATGCCCTGCTGCATTATTATCGGCTAAAACAGTCTTGTGTGATTCTTAATAATGCATTAGTGAGAGCACAACAGCCAGGTAAGAGAAGCTCAAATTGTCACCCATCACTGACAAATTGAAGGTAAGGTTTATATAACACTGTAATGCTGTCCTTAAATGAATATTTGCAACCAGCTTCAAAATTTGCTGCCTACAAGTGGTGAAACAAATATGATAGCCTCGCCACCGAGGTGAATGCTAGTCACCTCGGTGGCGAGTCTATCAACTAACTAGTATAACTAGCATGCCTAAACATCATCTCATTTCCGTTCTGACTATACTTTACGGAGAAAAGTAGCTACTTGTTTTCTCAAAAATAAAGGTGAGATTTTTCTACATCTTGATTTGGAAAAATTCAAGCACTTTTCTTTTTCTACTTACTAATGTACTGTACCGAGTAATAGAGACAGACCTATGGGGGTCACAAGCCAGTGGAAACTGTAGGATGGTCCCAAACCCGGATAAATACAGAGCTTTGCATCAGGAAGGGCATCCATCTCAAAACTTTAACCTGCCGGGCTCTGGTGGAAATTCAGCTGCTGTGGATCGAAGAAGAAGGAAAGGGGGAAAGCAGGTTCTGAGGTGAGAGAGGAGAGGAAAGCATTGTGCCTAAAATTGAATGTGGGGACTTTGAACGTTGGGGCAATGACATGAAAATCTCGGGAGTTGGATGACATGATGATTAGGAGAAAGGCTGATTTATTGTATGTTCAGGAGACCAGGTGGAAAGGCAGTAATGATGGGACTTTGAGGCCAGAGTTTACATTATTTTACCATGGTGTAAATGGGAAGAGAACTTGAGTGGGGGTTGAAGTAACTGAGCATCCCAGACACAGAGAGAGTTGTGACGATGCAGATTGTAATTAGACTTTATGCCAATCTGATCAATGTGATTAGATTCGCTCAATAATTAGCACTTTATGCTGATCGACTTTCATGACATAATTCGCCGACATCAATCACCTACGCACAAGTCATTTAACTTTGCATTGTAGTCGTTTATCAATCCAAAAGACAGATTATTTGTAGCCTTGTTACGTGTCTTCTGGCGCAGTACTGCAACTATCTGATGGCCAATAACATTTTTTCAATCTTCTCAGTGAAAAAAAATGTCCTCTGTGTGGGACCATTTTGCAGCATCAGACAATCAACACGCAAGTTATTTGCTAAAGTACATCATTTAAATGCTTCAACACAACAAATTAGATCAGGCATCGGAAACTACACAAGGAGGAGCATAGCGTGTCCAAGAAATGCAGGATGGAGGGGTGAAAAGAACAAGGCAAATGTCAAAAGAACGCAAACTCTGGACAACACTAATCCATGTACCTGGGAGAAAGTTAAGAGTATGGATCCCATTAAGAGTATTTGTTAAAGTAATTTAATTACAGTAAGTATGCAACCCAGTATTTTTGTTGTGTTTTAATGTTGATTTGACCCTAATACATACAATAAAGGAGCAATTTTCTAAATGGACACATTGCTCCATTTTGTGATCAGGTTGGTGATCGGTTATAATTTTTTTTAAAACTTGCTGATAGGTGATCGTTCCCAAAAATCCCAATCTTGTAAAGCCTAATTGCAACGGATATCATGGTGAAGGATATCCAGGTGATGAAAAAGTAACGGGTATGAACGGAATCTAGGAAATTAACTTGAAGGGGCAGATGGTGGGAGACTTTGCAAAAAGGATGGAAATAGCTATAGTGAAATTTTTTTCCAGAAAAGGCATGAACAAAGGTTAACCTGCAAGAGCAGAGGTCAAAGCACGCAGGTGGATTACAGTTTAGGCAGATGATGTAATCTGAAGGTTACTGACATTCAGGTAGTGGTTGGGGACTGTGTTGCTAGACAGCATAGGATGGTAGTGTGTGGGATGACTCTGGTGGTGGGGATGAAGATTAAGAAGACAAAAAGTAAAGCAGAGAACCGGGTGGTGGAAGCTGAGAAAGCAAGATTGCTGTGGGCCTTTCAGAAAGACGTGAGACAGAATCTCAGTGGACAGGAGGAGCCTCTAGAAAGGTGGACCACTACAGCCACAGTGCTCAGAGAGACAAGCAGGAAAGTACTTGGTGTATCTTTTGGGAGGAAAGGAGAGGAGGAGATTTGGTGGTGGAACCTTTAAGTATAGGAAATCATACAAGGACAAAGGTTAGCAAAGAAGAACTGCAGAAGAAAACATACAACTGAGGAGAGGAGAAATTAATACATTGAGATGCGACCGGGTGACGGTCGAGGGGGCAAAGGCCAAACAAGAGGCAGATGATGAATTGAATGTCACGTTGGACACTAAAGAAGGAGAAAAGGATCTATAAAGGTGGGATAAAGATGGGAATGATGCACAGCAGGTTAGGGTGATTAAGGATAGAGATGACAAAGGAGTTTAAGATGGAGGTGGGACTGCATCAGGGATCGTTAGACTGGAACCCCCATGGACCATGATTTTTGCAGATGACGTGATCTGAAGTGAAATAAGGGAGCAGGTCGAGAAACCGTAAGAAAGGTGGAGGCTTAACAGTGGAAAGGAAAGGAATGAGGATTAGGTACGAATATGTGCCCATGAATGACAGGGGTGAAGGGGGAAAAGTGAGGCTATAGGGAAAAGAGATAGCAAGAGTGGAGGACTTTAAATACTTGGAGTCAACAGTACTTAGCAACGGTGAGTGTGGTAGGGAAGATATGGGTCTAAGCAGCTTGGAATGGGTGGAGGAAGGTGTCTGTTGTGTTATGTCCGCTGTCTGAGTTACTGCTAAAATGAAGGGCAAAGTTTATAAAACAGTGTTGAGGCCAGCCATGGTGTACGGATTAGAGACGTTGGTTACTAAAGAGACAATAGGAAGCAGAGCTGGTACCAGCAGAAATGAAGATGGGGTTCTATCTAGGAGCAACTAGGTTGGATTGGAAATGAGCTCAAGAGAGGAACAGCCAAGGTTAGATGTTTTGGAAACAAAGAAAAAGCTACCCGACTTCAACGGTTTGGACACATCCAGAGAAGAGAATGATAGGATAGCAGTAAAAGGATAATGAGGATGGAGTTGCCAGGCAAGAGAGCTAGAGCAAGACCAAGAGAATGTCAATGGGTGTTATCTTTTCTATGTAAGCCTATCTCCTGCATCCTCCCCTGTAACATCAACTGCCCTCAAGATTGAAGATTAACATATAGTTTTGAAAGTCCCATCTTTTGATTGATTTAATGTGACCCTAATTTTTTTTCTCTGGATGATTGCCTCAATGCCACAGCGCATCAAAACAGTGATCACAGCAAAAGGCAAAGAAAAGGGATTCCCAAGGTATTGACGGTTATTACAGTTTCGAAAGTACTATATTTTGATTTATTTAAAGGAAAATTACGGTGGTTTGGAGTAACAATGTATCCAATAGGTCATGTAATATGTACTCTATTTTGACAATGTGATGTTAAATCCTCTCTCATTTAACAGTTTTTGAGAAGATTCTTATCGACAAATACGAATTTTCAGGTGCGCTGCCATTTTCACGAGTCACATGACCTATGTGCACAGATGTGACGTGTTACGTGCCGTTCCAAACACTCCATTACATGGGACGCCATTTATGCCCAGCGTTGATTTCTCGGATTTATCCTCACCTGATGAAGAAATAGCAGTATCGGTTGATCGGGAAGGCGGAGGAATACTTCCATACAGATTTGAACCTGTGGCTGTAAATGTTGAATATTCGGATGGTTCTTCGGGCGGAATGATGTGGCGTCTGACGAGCGAGCTCCGGCGAGCGGCAGAGCCGTGATCTGAGCTCCGCCGGGCGGCGGAGCAGTGACCTCGCTCCCCCGCGAGCAGGGGCAGAGATTTTGTAAAACCGACTAGAACATCCATTCTTTTACAAATATATTCATAGTATCCCTTCTTTCTAAATGCTCTAAATCTGCCAGTTTTCCTTTAATGTGACCCTAATTTCTCTTTTTCTTCTAAAAAAAAAACCTTAGAAGGAATTGGTGATTTCTTCATAGTGTTCTACCTTATTGAATTCCTGATTGAGTTTTATGAGCCAGAATCCCAAATTATGTAAAAACCAAAATAGTTTATATTGTTTAAATTGTGGTCCGTCAATCTATGAATGTTTATTGTTGAATGCCATTGTGGATATAAATGAACAATTCCATGAAATTCCAATTTTTTTTAAGGGGCCATCACAAAGAATTTATTTGTTCTGTAAAATTCCTAAAAAGTTTTTTTAATACGGTGTACATTTTACACCCAAACCATTCTGTCAAAGGCAGTCCCGCGTGTACATTATTTCAATGCTTCTGCTGAAAGCCCCGAAGGAATATGTGCAGAGATGGAAAGTACTTTGTAAAAGCGACAAGAACATCCATTCTTTTACAAATATATTCATAGCATCCCTTCTTTCTAAATGCTCTAATTCTGCCAAAAGCATTCCCACTGGCAAGAGTGAGGACTAATCTTTCCACAGAATGTCCCTTCCTGTCTTGTGTGTGAAGGAGGAGACACTCCAACAGGACATCAAGATAAAAACGCTGTTAACAGATAAAATGGATAATCCCGTTTTGTCTTCTACACTTTATCTCGGCACAGACCGACAGCCAGACCAGATGTTCCAAAGCTGGAGTCTCTTCTTCACTCAGAGGTTCTTGAAGGCCAAAGTAGTAAACACACCTGGGTGATGAACCCTGTAGGATGCCACAGGCGAAGACTGTCAGCTGCTATTACAGCTTAACATAGGCCCCTGGTTTTATTCATGCCTCCAGCTCACACACTCAGCACAGATGTAAGAAGGATGCACAAAACAAATACTCCACATACAATGTTAAGAGACAAGATGCAATTGGGAATGTTAAAAATAACCCTGCTGAACTAGTTGAAATATCCCAAACAAAGTGGCAATCCAGTGAGCAATGACACACTATGAAGACATGTAGCCCACACGCGACTCAGCTATGTATGAGATGATTTGTTTAAGAGAAATAAGGATGAGGAAGAGTCGTCTGGAAAGTCGAGATAAATGCTAAAAGCCCATTAAGATGCAGAGCCCTGATCCTTACAAATTTCAGCACTTGTCAGTTTGTCTATTTAGGTCATTTTATCCCAACAACACACTACCAAACCCAAACATCTGTAAATAGTATTATGAAAAGCAGGCTGTTCATATATAATGGGAACTATAGGAATTAAGAACATTCCGCATCAACACATTTATGTACTTCTAATCAATCGTGAACGTGGCCAATCATGAGGGTTGCACAGTAAATCATCATTTAATCGAGATTCAAACCTTTTTTTTTTTTTTTTAAATCTTCAGTGGAGAAAGTGGCTCGGGAAAGACCAGTCTAGGGGTCCTTGCTGAGGCTGCTGCCCTGTGACCTGACCTCCCGCATTAGCAGAAGAAATTCTCCCATTTTTAATGTCGAAAGGATACACAACAGAAACAAAAAAATACAACGATAACATTATTGCCTGCCATGCAAGTCAACTACCAAATCCCTGTAATGGCAAAAGGGAAGTCTGGGTATCCCTGCTAAAGCTACTGCCCCCTTGAGCCAACCCAGAAAAGCGGTAGAAGATGGATGGATGAAAATAATACAATTACACACAAAAACCTATCTGCTGTATTTTTTGTCAACGTTTTTCGTTTAAAAAAATGCTTGCAATATCTTAACATTATGAACTGAAGACAATATGTAATTTTGGTAGAAGTTTTAGGAAGAAAAAAAAAAGATGCGAGGATTTCACGATATTTTTTGCTCATCGTCATTGTGATGAGCACAAATGCAATAGTCACATTGTAGAAAAAGACACTTAGAATCGTGCTCGCAAAACATTCTCCACATAAGAGAAAACGTTGCTGCTTCAATTTATGTCACTCCCAGCTCTTGTTCACTGTAAAACTGCCGCAGAAAAATATTTAAACAATAAATGTCTGCAAACATATGTGGTAGTATACGGGGATGAGAAAAGCTAGGCATGCTAATAAGATTGGCACTGACGATACGATTTACTGTTAATTATAATACTTCAAACAACACAGAGTAGCCCAGATACATTTGTACTTTTTAGTCGCTAAAAGATGCTTGCCACATGCTGTTGTGCACGTTTGTTCATTACGTGGTGTTGTCACAGAGGACGTCCAAGGAGAGCTTGGGGTAACGGTCACGTACTTTCATTTTTAAGCAGGCAACATAACTTGCTAGTCTAGTATAATGCTAGCACTAATGTTTGTACGTCAACATGCAGCCAATCACATCTGTGCAGCTCAGGCCGTAACCACTGACCGCGCACAGAGACAGACGGAAAGAGACAAGGGGAAACATAGCAGAGGAGAGAGAAAGACTTGGTGTAGAGCCCGAGTTAAAAAGAAAGAAATTAGAAAATGATCGATAAAGGAAGATCTGGAAGAAGTGGTTCTGAAAATGGAACAGCCAGACATTTTTGTACCCACTTCTCATTGGAAAGTTTGCACTGGGAACACTCATTAAAGTGCATATACAGTCAATGAAACGCTATTATGAAGCAAAACAAATGTTTTGAACACAAAAATAAATACGGTTCAAAAGATTTTCAAATTCAAAAATTCAAATATATGAAAATGATTGAGAAGTCCCTGTTGTCTGAAGATCTCAAACAGTAAAAAGGACACTCAAGCTTTATTTTTATCAAGTTAACCACATCATCTACAGTAAACACGTAACACTCTTTTCATTGACTTGCAGTAATTCTGAAATTAAAATTAAAATGAAATGAAACTTCTGAAGTTATTTAGTAAATGAGAGAACATTACAAAGTTATGCTCATATCTTTGATTCCCGTGGCAGAATTTGTCAGATGTGTACAACTTCTTAAAGAAAATGGAGGATCAGGCAAAAAAAAAAATAACCAAACTACCGTAATTTCCAGACTATAAACCACGACGTTTGTCACACGCTTTCAATCCTGCAGCTTATGCAAAGATGCAGCTAATTTATGCATTTTTTTCTGATGGCTGCAAGGGGCGGTCGCAGTGAAAAGTTAAGAGTGAGACAGGTGTGTCGAGGAAGACCCAAGTTTGATGTGACTTCACGCTTTGTGTGTGAACAAAATTAGCATGAACAGACCCTCATCATGGAAATTGGAAGAAGAAATGCATCTGACACAGCTTTCAAGTTAAAAGCAATCAAGCTGCCCGATAAATAGGGAAACAGAGCTGCTGCACGTAAAATTGGCATAAATGAATCGATGGTGAGATGCTGGAAACGTCAGCGGGAAGAACTGGAGCAATGTAAAAAGACGAAAAAAGCTTTCAGAAGTAATAAAAGCAGATGGACTGAACTGTGTTGCTGCCGCGTCTCAGTGAATTTTACCAGTTTTTTGGTTTTTTTTTTTGACCCAGCCCTGTTAGTGCTGTGCTGCTACCGTATTGCTGCTGTGTTACTGCTGCGTCACAGGCAGTAAGGTTATATTATTAAAACTATGAAAACCCTGTGTACAGTCTTTCTTTGTAAATACCTCGTGTTCCAACGTGGGAACATGCGGCTTATAGGCAGGTGTGGCTTACGTATGTAGAAAATTGTTTTCGACTTATAATCAGGTGCATCTTATATTCCAGAAATTACACTATTTTGAATGGAATTCCAATTAAACTAAAGCATTTCAGAAATGTACAATTGTAAACCATAACCATCAAGAAAATAATGAGATGGTCCTTGCTCAGTCCTTAGTCATATTAAACAGTAAAATAAATGAGTATTGAACAAATTCTGGCGGCACAGTGGAGCAACTGATTAGAGTGTTGACCTCACAGTCCTGAGGACTGGGGTTCAAATCCCGCCCCCACATCCCAAAAACATGCATTAATGGAGACTCTAAACTGCCCTTAGGTATGATTGTGATTGTGACTGTTGTCTGTCTCTATGTGCCCTGCGATTGGCTGGCGAGCAGTTCACGGTGTACCCCCGCCTCCAGCCCGATGATAGCTGGGATAGGCTCCAGCGCTCCCGTGACCTTCGTGAGGATAAGTGGCTCAGAAAATGGATGGATGATTACAAGTAGACAATATCTAGGCTGGCTACTTGCATGTATGTACAGTGAGTACGTAAGGTATGCAGACCCAGTTAAATTATTCAGTTACGGTATATTGCAGTTATTTGCTAAAATCTTTTAAGTTCTTTATTCTCCCTCATTAATCTGCAGACCCCATATTGATGAAAAAATGAATTGTTGAAAAACTTGTAGCTTATGTAAGAAAAACTGAAATATCACACAGCCCTAAGTGTTCAGACCCTTTGCTCAGTATTTAGTAGAAGGGCCCTTTTGAGCTAATACAGCCAAGAGTTTTGGGGGGAATGATGGAACAAGTTTTTGGAAGTCAGGGCTGTGGTTGGGCCATTCAAGAACAGTCATGGAGTTGTTATGAAGCCACTCCGTTATACTAGCTGTGTGCTTAGGGTCATTGTGTTGTTTGAAGGTGAAGCTTTGGCCCAGTCGACGGTCCTGAGCACTCTGGAGAACGTTTTCATTCAGGATATCCTTGTACTTGGCCACATTCATCTTTTCTTCTGTTGCAACCAGTTGTCCTGTCCCTGCAACTGAAAAACACCCCCACTGCATGATGGTGCCACCACCATGCTTCACTGTTGGGACTATATTGGACAGGTGAGGAGCAGTGCCTGGTTTGAAGTAAGGCCAACATTTTCATCATGGTCTCAATGGAACAGAGGGAAATGGAGATGATTCTGATTCTGAGGCTTTGTGTATCCACTGTATATCACAAGAGATCGAGACGAGATAAGACGAGATGATTTTGTCTTTTCAGTATTTGAAATCAAACTATAGAAGAACCGGTTTATGTTTTAATGACAAATCATAAGGCAGAAAGCATTACCGTTTCCCATTTTCATTACCGTTACTACTATGGCGCAGCAGGAGATAGACCTTGGCAGCAGACAAAAGAAGAAGTTAAAAACAAACGGGATGCAGAAGAGGTCATGACTCAGAAAAAGAAGACAATGCATAAGTTATGGTACAGTGAAACATGGTGGAAGGCAGACCAGGTGAGTACGATATTTTTTCACCAACAGAAATGGAGTAGGGCAGAGGTGGGCTCGCATTATATTTTTTTATGCAGATGAAAATTTTAATTGAGGTAAATTCTATGCAATGTAGAAAAATCTGTCCATAATCACAATTACTGTTGTTTTAGTAGTTTAAATTTTGGAGGGGTCTTGCATGCATCAGAATACATTTGGATTGTTCCTGCTTACAATTTCTAAGGCTGCAATGGCTTGGATATGTGTATTGGTCATTTTTAATAGGTATTTATTGATTGCTTGAAATGATGGGAATATTTTTGGTGATAAAAGGCTCAGACTCCTGGGTGTTTTTAATGGTGTAGAATTCCTATTATACTTGGGTTAATGATGGGCAAGAGGCTGCTGAGTCATCCAATTACAAAGCCCTGTACTGCATACATTACTGAAAGGCACATGGAGATAGAAAAGCTCGAAACGCCAGCTTTATTAAGTCTTATTTTATTCCTCTGAAACAGCTAATAGTGATTGACTGCTCCTTCAGCAGCCAAACAAGATTAAGACATCCATATATTGGCGTATTTACTGCGGTCAACAAGGTCTTACGATCCAAAGGGTTAGAGTGATGCTGAAAAGGTAATAATGGCTGGAGCCCCACAAATCCTGAGCTGGCCTAGACTAAGCAACTCAACTCGGATGCGACAGGGTTACATCAAGAATATGAAATGAACAAAATAAAACTGACAAGCAAACACATAAAGATCTGAATGGCTGAGTATAGTACGGAGCCAGTCTCAATCCCTTTGTCCGGTGTATATCACATGCATTGGCAATTATAAATAAACAAACCTAAAAAAAGCATCCCTTGAGACAAATTTACGGGGGACTCAACAGACATGATTTGCCTTTTACGACATGCTTAGTTGACAATGTGTCATGTTTTTTAATGAGCTAGGTGTGCTAAAAATGTCTCCATCAACATCTGTTTTAACCACTCCTGCTCTCAAATGCCCTCTCCCTCTTACAGGCACCTTTTCAGAACCATAACATTTTTCAAGATTAGACAAACAATTAACGCTAATGTTCTTAGGAGGGAGAGTTAAGGTTTACTGCTGGAGGAGACAACGCAATTATCTTCCCACAACTCAGCTCTGAGAAGGAATGCCTGGACATTGGCTGATAATGTGACATGAACAAAACAATATGGTTGGCTTGTCTGCAAAATTTGTCCAATGAGGGTTGGAACTAGCAGCAAAAGATAAGCTGTCATGATAAATTGTCAACAAATAGCAAACAATGTTGCCATCGCTCTCTAAAGCCTAAACCTTATCAGTTTTTAAGCAAAGCAAATTTATTTGTATGGCACATTTCATACACAAGGTAACTCAATCCACTTTCCATGATTACGTTAAAACACTTGTAAAAGTACAATTAAAACAGTCTTTTGTGCAACAAATCAGTGCAAAGTGAAAGCACTCTAAAACACATGAGGAAAAAAAAAAGACTTTTTAATCTGGATTTGAAAACACACACAACTGACGTCACCTCTGTTGGCAACTTATTCCACTTTTTCGCAGCATAATAAGCATAATAGCTAAATGCTGCTTCACCATATTGCTGAGGATCACAACTAAAGGCAATTTAGAAGCTCCAATTAATGCATGTTTTTGGGATGTGGGAGGAAACTGGAATGCTGTGATCTCCGGTATCAAAAGCTGCACTGAGATTCAACATGAACAAAATTGACACCTTTCCTGAGTCAGTATTCAATCTTATATCATTTAGCACTTTGATCAGAGCAGATCCTGTACTGTGATGAGTTTGGAAATTTGTCGTAAAGTCCATTTCATTCAAGAAATTGCTGAGTTGATTAAAAATAACTTTCTCAACAATCTTGGCTATGCAGGGAGATTAGAGATGGGTCTGTATCTTGCTCACACGGAATCATCCAGTGCTCTGTTTTTCAGTAGAGGCTTAACAGCAGCGACTTGAAGAGCATTCGGAAACTCCCTGGACTGAAGTGAGCAATTGATTATTTGTTGCAAATCAGCTAGCACTAATTTCACAACAGTTTTGAAAAAGTCAGATGGTATTGTGTCAAGACAGCTCATTGATGGTTTCAGGTGCCGAAAAGTGTTCTCTAGTTTTTAGGTCAAAACTATCAAACTCTGATGTGGTAATACTGCTTTCCCTGGGTGGCTTCAGTTGTAGTATCATTTGTGCTGATATTTAACCTGATGGATTGTATTTTTTCACAAAAGTAACAGGCAAACATTGCATTTATCATCTGTTTTGAGTTCTGCAGCTCTCTGATTTGGGGTGGGGCGAGGGTGATTTTGTTAACCGCAGCAGAGTGTGAGCATTGTCGAGGTTCTTACTGATGATTTGAGAAAAGTGTTGCTGTGTATCCCTGACTAACTCTTGGTTAGAATTACCAAGACAGTGTCTGCAGAAGTCATAGTCAATTTGGAGTTTCGTTTATCTCCACTTCCATTCTGCTTTCCTACACTTTGATTTAGAGCTCTTGACCATCATTGTGCTCCTCCATGGCGTTTTAGGTCGCCTCAAGACGGTGTTGGTTTTAACAGGAGCAACAGCATACATGGCAATTGAGATTTTTGAGGTCAAATTGTCCAAAAGTTCATCAATTGTCTCAGCATTCATAGTTTGTGGCACAGTCTCCATAAACGTACTGGCACTCTGCTCATTTATGTACCTTTTCTTAATAGACATTGAGGTTGTCTGAAATTTTGGAAGAATCTGTAATTCAAAAAATACACAAAAAACGGTCGCAAATAGCCATATTCTTAATGTCAATTGAAAGAATGTAAAGCAGGGGTCGGGAAGCTATGGCTCGTGAGCCATACCTGGCTCCTTTGGTGGTTGCGTATGGCTCGCAGAGCCCTCATAACGACAAACTGTAATAAGCAGGGGTGCTCAATGTGTCCATCACAATCGACCGGTAGAGGCAGTTCTCGTCGATCGCGTGACGGTGTGCCCGAAAAAAAAAAGATGTCAGTCTGATGTCTTTTTTTTTTTTTAACATTTTGGCTTTTCTTCCTAGTTTACCTTGCACTGCCCCACTCTCCGCTCATAAAGGGGTACACTTCTTCTTTTCCTTTCGGCTTGTCCCGTTAGGGGTCGCCACAGCGTGTCATCTTTTGCATCTTCCTCTCTAACACCCACAGCCCTCATGTCCTCCCTCACAACATCCATCCAGCTTTTCTTTGGTCTTCCTCTCGCCCTTTCGCCTGGCAGCTCCATCCTCAGCACCCTTCTACGAATATACTCACTCTCTTACCTCTGGACATGTCCAAACCATCAAAGTCTGCTCACCCGAACCTTGTCTCCAAAACACCCAACTTTGGCTGTCCCTCTAATGAGCTAATTTCTAATCCTCTCCAACCTGCTCACTCAGAGCGAGAACCTCAACATCTTCATTACTGCTACCTCCAGTTCTGCTTCCTGTTGTTTCTTTAGAGCCACCGTCTCTAATCCGTACATCATGGCCGGCCTAGCCACTGTTTTATAAACTTTGCCCTTCATCCTAGTGGAGACTCTTCTGTCACATAGATCACCAGACACCTTTCGCCAACTGTTCCACCCCGCTTGCACCCGTTTCTTCATTTCCTTACCACACTCTCCATTGCTCTGTATTGTTGACCGCAAGTATTTGAAGTCGTCCACCCTCACTATCTAATCTCCCTGTAGCACTCACTCTTCCCCCTCCACGCACATATATTCTGTTTTAATTCAGATCATCTTCATTTATCTCCTTTCCAGTGCATGCCTCCATCTTTATAATTGTTCCTCCACCTGCTCCCTGCTTTCACTGCATATCACAATATCATCTCCGAACATCATAGTCCAAGGGGATTCCAGTCTAACCTCATCTGTCAGCCTATCCATTACCACTGCAAACATGAAGGGGCTCAGAGCTGATACCTGATGCAATCCCACCTTCACCTTAAAGTCCACCACCATCTGTCCCTCAAAGTTCCTTTCCTGGATGCCGTACTTACCCATCACTTCTTCATCGCCCCTGTTTCCTTCACCAACATGTCTATTACAATCTGCACCAATCACAACTTTCTATCTGTCTGGAATGCTCAGAACTACTTCAAGTTCCTTCCCGAATTTCTCTTTCAACTCTCAGTCACATCCTACCTGTGGGGCATAGCTGCTAATCACATTATACATAATACCCTCAATTTCAAATTTCAGCCGCATCACTCGATCTGATACTCTCTTCACCTCCAAGACATTCTTAGCCAGCTCTTCCTTTAAAATGACCCCTACTCCATTTCTCTTCCCATCTACTCCATGGTAAAATAATTTAAACTCTGCTCCCAAACGTCTAGCCTTACCACCTTTCCACCTCCTCTCTTGGATGCACAATATATCAACCTTTCTCCTAATCATCATGTCAACCAACTCCTGCCCTTTTCCTGTCATAGTTCCAACATTCAAAGTCCCTACATTCAGTTGTAGGCTCTGTGCCTTCCTCCTCTTCTTCTGGCCTCCAAACCGCTTTCCTCCTTCTTTGTCTTCGACCCACAGCTGAATTTCCACCAACGCCCTGCAGATTAATGGTGCCGGGGGGGGGGGGGGGTGTTAACCCGGGCCACGACCAATCTGGTATGGGATTCGTTTGATGAACACTCATTATGTTTGGCACAGTTTTATGCTGGATGCCCTTCCTGACACAACCCTCAGCATTTATCGAGGCTTGGGACTGGCCTACAGATTGCACTGACTTGTGCCACCCATGGGGCTGCAGATAGTCAAATAAAGCCAATCAAAAAACAAAGTCAATACACAAGGTAGACAATTCACATACTACCGTATGCTAAATTAAAGTACTAATCCAGAGGAAATTATTTTGTCTATCATGCGAATGCAGCTAAAACTTCATTAAAAAAATGTTTTAAAAATTCTCAACACAACAAAAATGAAATAAATTAGCGCTGAAGTGCACATTTTCTTTGTAATCCGAATGTCTCCCATGTTGGTTTCAAAGTGAGGCTCTGTTGAAGCTGCTTCCGTGTGACATCACACCTAGACAACCCCAGTAAAAAATGGCTTCCTACATAGACAATTATACACACGAGTGGGATCTAGAGAAGATAGATAGCAGTGATGAGGTTTTTATGGAATGTGTAAATGCTACTGGGTTCTTGTGCGTGCATGAGAGATCACACAGGTTTCCGAAGCAATGAGTGTTTATTCAACTCCGAGGACATGGAACACAGTGAGCGGCTACACATAGACTGCCGCAGGTAAATAACTAGATCATAGATAAGGGACCCAACCCATAACACTGGGAGAGGTGTGTGCCCCTACTCGGCATAGTGACAAACAACCAATATTCTACAGAATGCTCTGTGGAAGACATAGGAACTGAAGGGGAGGAATTTTCTTATCCTTCCCATGTTCCAAAAAGATCCCATGCAGGTGTATTTCAACCATATATGTTCAAATTGGTGTGACGGTCTGAGCGTCAAATGCAACACAAGGACGGGATTTGGCAAGACCTGACGAAGTTGACGTGGAACTTTGCACCTAAAACACAGACTGGTAGGTGCCTCAAGAAATCTACGGACACCTTGTTGACGAAATAATTAATTAAAAACACGTTTAAATGCCTGATGCTGCTTCCACACAACAGTGAGTCGTTTTTGTTGTTGTACTAGCGACTGAGTCGGTGTAAGACAAAAAAGGAAACATTTAGTATCGTTCTGCATTTAAAGATTTAGCCCGTATTTTAAATAATGCACCTAACACTTGAGAGCACACACCGCCATCGTCGAATTTCCGCAAGACCTCAGCGTCAACAGTACACCGACTTTATACAGTGTCCAAATTTTGCCTAAACATCACATGGATACGAATATTAGCTGACATATAGCTGTATCCCTATTGTACTTACATTTAAAACAAGGTAGATACTTGTCAATACTAAACAAGTGAATGGTATGGTATGTGAATGGTACTCTTACTTGCTACCAAAGCCAAGTGAATGCTGCACCGGGTTTTCAAAGCAGTCATCCGTGAAATGCTTGGAATATATTACTGTCTACTTTGATTTGTAAGTCCAATGCACCCGCTTTGTCTTCACAAAACTGGTCCATAACCTGCCTATCAGTTCATGTTTCGGCCCTTCCTGTAAGCTGACTCCGTCAGCCTTTGACGCAGAACTGCCGTATGCAACACGCTTCCTCTTTATCGTTGCTAGCTTCATCACTCTCTGGCTAAATGTTGTCGTGACTTGACATCACATTCCGGAGAGTACCGGAACTTGACGAATCTAAGTGACATTTTGAACAAATTCTTGAGACTGACTTTGACGGCAATTTTTTTCCCCCTTTCTGTTGTGTTGAGAATTTTGTAAAATTTTTTCAATGAAATTTTTGCTACATTTGTGATATAGTCAACTAAAATAAATTTCCTCTGGATTAGTACTTTAAAGTAAATGTTACAGCCCTAACGCAGCCTATCAATGTGGTTTATAATGACAGCATGCTTATGCGCCGCCCATCACCGTAATTTTTTTTCACATGAAGACAGGCCTCTGTCTGGCAAGCATTGTTGGCAAGTGCACATAAGTGTGGACAAATGAAAAATATTCAACCTGCAGACCAGCTGATTGTGAAAACTTGGAACGCACTTCCCATCACATACCACACATTGCGGCGTGTATCTCTGTAGTGACAATGTTCAGTTCCACCTATGCATATGAAAAGTCTCTCACATTTAAAAAAAAAACATTAAACAAACCTAACGTTCACGAATAATGGATGGAAGTAATGACGTATGAAACAGACAAAACTATCAGCAAAGAAGTCGCATTCATGGTATGTACTTTTGTCATCATTGGTTAGCAACATCATAATGTTATTTAAATGAATTTAGATACTTATTGTACTCTTAAAGTGTTGGTCTTACATAAAATGCACATATACTCATGTATTTAGTTTTAAAACTATTGTATGGCTCTTTTGGAATTACATTTTAAATGTTTATGGCTTTCTCAGCCTAAAAGGTTCCCGACCCCTGATGTAAAGCGTTGGCCTCACAGTTCTGAGGACCAGGGTTCAATCCCGGCTGCGGCTGTGTGGAGTTTGCATGTTCTCCCTGTTCCTGCATGTGTTTTCTTCGAGGACTCCGGTTTCCTCTCATATCCCCAAAACATGCATTAATTTGAGACTCTAAATTCCCCTTGGGTGTGCTTGTGAGTGCAAATGGTTGTTTGTTTCTATGAGCCCTGCAATTGGCTGGTAACCAGTTCAGGGTGTACCCCGCCTCCTGCCTGAAGATGGCTGGGATAGGCTCCAGCACTCCGGCAACCCTTGGGAGGATAAGCGGCTCAGAAAATGGATGAATGGATGATTTGGGATAAACAAATGTATCTGTTTGAACATTAAATATCTTGTCTTTGTAGTGTATTCAATTCAATACAGGTTGAACATGATTTGCAAGTCATTATATTCAGTTTTTATTTATTTTTAACAACGTCCCAACTTCATCGGATTTGGGGCTGCAGCTGTCTGAGTGGTGTTGAGAAAATAATATGGTGTGGTCTGACATGGTCATTAAAAAAAATTCGGTGTGCAAGACCCTAAAAATCCTCATGATAGCTACATCTTATTTGTCCCTGATCTCATAATTATTTCCCATTAAGAGCTAAGTGTGCTGGGGGGGTTGAAGATGGTGGGCATCAAGTGGCCAAGTGATGAATGTGCTTTGCGGGTGTTCATCACGCTCGCAGAGCTGTGGCAAGATACCCGATGGACTTGGGAACGTTGGCAGGTTCAGTGCTGCGATGACCTTGCGGAAACGGATATGTTACAAGGATAAAGAGAGGTAAACTCTTCCTTTTGATCCATTAGATGACAACATTTTACAACTGAGGTTTGCCACCTAAAACATTTTTGTCAAATACCCATCTCTCTTACTGAACACACATTGAGGTTTTACACGGTCTCTTGGAAATCACAATATGACAATACAAGGGGTGTGATGAGGCCTGTCATAATTAATTTCCAAACAAGATATATTTCTAGCATAAACTATCACAAACACTTTTTAAATGAAAAATAAGGCCCACCTTTATTATTATTACAGTTTTTTTTTTTGCTTTTAAATCATTCTAGCTTTTATTATTTCCATTATTATACTGTATGTTCCTTTTTTTCTCTCAATTCAATTATTTTTCTTTACTTTGTGATATCGATCCCCCTTGGTCTGAAATTAAAAAAAAATAAGGGCTACAGGTAGGGTTTGGCATTAGGAATGAACTGGAATTGGGACTAACATTCTGGTTCTCCTGTAATCATTGAATTTTAAAAATGTCAGTTCCTAGTTTCTAGTGACTCCAAAGGAGAAAGTGGTAAAAAGCAGTGAAGAAAAATGCAAAGAAAGCGGTGCTTGTGCACAACAGGGGCGTCAAACAAAAGTGTTTTTGTTCAAATAAATGACTAGTCACCTCAATGCAACACTTGGAATAAGGTTATATTGTGGAGAGGACGCTTTCGCGACATGGGGAAGAGGTTTGTCATGTGCCCACCTGCTGAAAGCCTCAGCCTAGGCCATGCCTAACTTCTGTAAACTTAACTGGGCGAGTGTAAAACAATAAAATGCGCCTAAACCAACAGTGAGGCAACTAACAAATTCAATGGTGGGCTACAATCTTGCCAGGGTTGGGAATTTCTGGCATGCGAGGACTCAAGAAAAAGCATTAGTTTGCAAAGTCGCAGTCCAAGGATATTGAAGAGATGTACCCAATGTACCCATGTACAATTTGAGGCGCACATCTCGTCGCCATGCTCAGTGTGGGCGGCAGACTTAAAATGAGGTACGTAAGCATTCAAAGTTTACAACGCCCGGGGGAAGGTTATTTTGCAATCACTATGACCATGAAAGTAGCTCAGCTACTGAAAAGGTGTTTGATGTTGAAATAGTGACCCTATCGAGCAATGTAGTTAGACTGGTATTGAGTCACTAGTATCCACCACTGCTGTGTTTGGTTGTAAACAAAATGCTATCTGCGAGGCACAGCGCAAAATCTCTCGCGCTTGTTTTGATGAGATGAAAAACATAACTTCTTAGGCAACTGGTTCCTAGCCTGGCGATACACAGCCCACAGCCCTACAACCGATGCATCTGTCAATCTAAAATAAAACGTGGTTTTTCTATACTATTGAACACAATACTGTCAGCAGACTGTTTTAGTCGAAATGTGAGAAAACACAAACTTGAGATCTGTCAACGTAAGATTGACTTTGTGACCAAGGAATCTTAATAAAATCTTTCCATTATATTACCACAATAATGCTTTGACAGCATACCAGAAGGAAGTTTTACTCCCCACCTGATAGAAAGGAATAGACTGTGAATACAGATTGGCTGCTCAGCCATTAACTGCACCAAGAAACAAGCACTACTATTAATCATATCAGTTCATTTTGTCATGGGCAGTAATTTTTTCATTCAGTGATTCTTAAATGAAATGGAGGGGAAAGAAAGGGATGAGAGAGGATGGGGAGGTTTTGGCACAATCAGCAGGATTTCTCATTCCTATATCGCTTAACAGGAGTTGGCACTGGGCTCGTGAGGCACAAGCATGCTCAAATATACAGACCCAGGGACTGTGAATATTCCTGCGCGAGCCTCCCCATCCTCAGATTGTGGAGGACAAAGTAGTACTCCTGAGTGTCATCTAATTCCACATGTTCCCGCTTCATTTTCAAGGACGGAGTGAGGGACTGCTTATGTGCAACCTGTTTTCAGGAGGCAAATAATGGCAGTGGACGGCTGGGTCGCGACCGCTGAATGTGACCTAAAGTCATTACAAGCTGTGAGGGGTCCAATGACGATGGCCAACACGGTCCTCTTCAGGCTTCAACCAATCCTTCTTGTTGGACCTATGAACCTTGATGGATTATACTACATTACAAATTCTCACTCAATCATTAAAAAAAAAAAAACACTAGTTATTGTAAAAGGTGCTAAAGAGAACATATATGTAAAAGGGGGAGGGTGGGGTCGCGTTTTTGAAACAAACATACAGGGACGGACTCACACATGCATCGAGTGCATTCACAGGCTCGGTGTGAGCATGTTTTCAAAAGGTAACTAAGCAACCAGCTCTTGGGCACAGCCTTCTGTTATATTCTTATCAGGTATCTTGCCTTCTGCGCTTGCTCCATTTCCTCAGGTTTCTGTTTTTTTTAGGTCACTGACATTGTTCTAATATTGACCTAAAGAGCCAGTGGTAGACATTGAGGGGACAACAGATACAGCAGCAGGTAAAATGAAGGTTAGCTGTAGGTCGGGCGTTTCAGATAGGCGGGAAGATATGCCCGACTGTTCGCGTTCGGAGTGATCACAGATAGCACCAGCAGAGGTCAAGAGACTCACTGATTAATATGTATGGCCAAAAAATTAGATACGTAAACATGTCATTCCTATGATTCCTATTACACTGGAATACGGTTCATCACTTTGAACACCATTTTCCGAACCACGGTGCACGCCAAACAATTGCGCCAAGATGTCAGCTTGCTCGCCAGAAGTGAACCTCCACCAGATGTGCACTGCAAAAGCTTACCAAATGCTTTGATCTTTCCTACATTTAAACAAAGTGAACACACCTATGGATATCAATCTTTTGGCAGTGCGGTAGGAAGCCGAAGCACCCCAAGGAAATGTACACACAAAACATGGAAACAGCTGGGATTCAAACCTAGTCGAACATAACTGTGAGACAGACTTACTAACCACGAGCTCACCGTGCTGCCTTTTTACCTATGGCAGATGAAGAAACATTTCAAAAGGTCCATCCCTATGATCCAACATTTCTCATTAATGCAGTATTTGTTCTGTTAGGTCAACATATTCAGATGGGTGCACTGCAACAGTCACATTGCTAAAAGAAAATAGAGCAGAAACACCCTTACTTGTTATTTCCCCATTTAAGAGCGGTTTGCAGATATTATTTACTCCTCTCGAACGGGGAGAACTGTCAAAAGAATGCTACCAGTTTGACAGATACTGTTCTTGTCTGCTGAAGTGGAACATTGCCCAAATGATGAGGCCGCGCTGCCATTAGGATGGTAATGAGCCCAAACTAGCACGCAGGCACACGAGACAAAAGTGTAAAAAAAAAAAAAAAAAAAACGTGCTCTAAATCTAAACATTGTATTACATACACTCGATGCCACACAGCCTTAACAAAGCATTTCTTTATTACTTGGAGGCTCTGTGGCATCCCTTTAAAAAAAAAACAACAACAACACTCAATTCAGCAAATTGTATCGCGGCAAACGTAGTGAAACAAACACACAATCCACTTTTAGCTATCTTTTATGGTAGGAGGAGTTAGTACTTTAAGTTTCAAAGTAGATTCCTGGACATTAAACACACCCATCTACTTGTCAGCGACACAAGTAGTTTTACAACATTATATATATATATATATATATATATATATGCACACACACACACACATTAACAAACATAACAAAGGTGTGTAAGTTGCCAATCAATACTAAAATAGTCAAACACAAAGACGAGCATATTATATCAGTGGGAGATTGGTTACTTACTCAAATAAAAAGCTGATTTTAGGTTTAACCCACATTAGCACTCTATAGTAAATGTCACTATGGCTGAATAGTAACTAGTATCCAACACAACTAAATCCAAGTTGATATTAGTTTGATTTGGATGGCAGTGAGGAGTTCGAAGCTCTGCAGCCACAGGTTAAAAAGCCCCCGCAGTCTTCGTGTTAGCCAATTCGGGATAAAACAACGTCATCTGTGCATGTTAACAAATTCATTGCTGTAAATATATTTCATTCATTGGGAGGCTCTTTGGCAATTGAGTGAAGCGGAGTTTCGACGTTTGTTTCTGCTGCGATGGTTTTATAAAAACCGACCCGTGTTGGGCAATTTTAATCATGTCTTTTATTATTATTATTTTAATACAGACTAAGCGAGTTGTGTGTAAACCTTGTGCGACTAATGAAGGTCGCGAGAATACAACAAAAGTTACCAACACTTTCAAAGCCTTGAAACAAAGCAAGTGTCCGGGTTGTCGAAACGGCCCGGCGAGGCTTTTGACCACTCGGTGGTGTGAGGAAAAAAAAAAAAAAGAAAATAATATCAAATACAAGAAATATCGTCGGAAAGCGAAGTAGTATTTATTTGCGGTGGGGGGGAAACTTACCTCCCAAAAGGCTCAGCAGCAAAAAGCACAAGCAGGCGTTCGGTACCTCCATATTTTCAGTCTAAAGTCCTTTCGGCGAAACTTGGGTTGGGGAAAACTTGTGGCGTGTTTGAAAAGAGAGAGAGCGAGCGAGAGAGCGAGCGAGCGAGAGAGGAAGGCGGTGGCAGCGGTCGCCAAGCAAGCATCGAGACCAGGCCGCTCCTCCTCCTTCTTCTCCTCCTCGTCGTCCTCCTCCACGTCCACGTCCTCCTCCTCCTCTCTGCAGGTGCACAGGGAGCCGCAGGGTGTCACGTGACCCGTTGCTCCACTTCAACCATTTACGTTGCTGCCATCTGGCGGAAGAATACATTACTTACAAGGCATCGCTCCGGTACTTTGTCTCCTCTTTCTCAACTTCCATCCATCCATTTTCTTCACTGCTTATCCTCACGAGGGTCGCGGGGAGTGCTGGAGCCTATCCCAGCTGTCAGCGGCAGGAGGCAGGGTACACCCTGAACTGGTTGCCAACCAATCACAGGGCACATGGAGACAAACAACCACACTCACAATCACACCTAAGGGCAATTTAGAGTGTCCAATTAATGTTGCATGTTTTTCGGATGTGGGAGGAAACCGGAGTGCCCGGAGAAAACCCACGCAGGTACGGGCAGAACATGCAAACTCTACACAGGCGGGATCGGGATTGAACCCGGAACCTCACAACTGTGAGGCCAACACTTTACGAGGTGAGGCCACCGTGTCACGGGCGTGCGAAAGCTTATCCCGGATTGTCATCGGGCAGGAGGCGGAGTACACCTTGAACTGATTGCAAGCCAATCAACAGAGCACATAGTGGCAAACAAGCATTCGCAGTCCCAATCATATCTAAGGACAATTTAGAGTCTCCAATTAGCGCATGTTTTTAGGATGCGGGAGAAACCCGGAGAAAACTCTGGCAGGGTCATAATTTGAGCTCCGGTCCTTAAAACTGTGAGGCCAACGCTCCGACCAGATGCCCCACCGTTCCGCCCGCACAGATCCACACGTTATTTGAAAAATGCACTTCAGCCACTTGTTGGCGCTGACTGCACAAGTGAAAATCCTTTTGTTGTCTCTCCAGGTGCTTCCTTTCATCCACATTCCGGGCTCCATCTTTCCCAAGAAGACGACACAAACGTGGCTTCTGTCCCCTGAGAACCACCCCAAAGTCACGGGAACCTCGTACGTACAGAATCAACGAGCGTGCATCTGGGGACATTGCCATTTTTCTTCAACCCACAATGTGCGACGGGATGCAGGCGACCTTAGTGAAGCAAATGTATTGTGACGTTTCATGCTATCAAGGACAAATTCAGGAACAAGCTAAATTCCACATTGGTCAAAACAAGGTTTAACCATCGTGCCGGTCACGGTTCATATTCTAGCTATAGTCAGTCGTAAGCAGGAACGGGAAATAACTGAAGATCTTGTTTTAAAGTGCGTGGAAAATTTATGCATGGATATAATATCCATCCATCC